>NW_011967020.1:27950-46984 GCF_000949405.1 Vollenhovia emeryi | reverse complement strand
AACGCCTTTAGAAACTCCAATATACCCGATTTTTAAAAAATCATTATTTTTTTAATTTTTGTCATATCCATATTGGATCAGCCATTTTGAATTTTGAAAAAATAATTTCAAATTCATAATCCGCGGCCCAAGAAACCCCTACGTACCAAGTTTCATAAAAAACCATTAATTTTTTAAAAAATGTCCGCCGTCTTGGATCCGCCATTTTGAATTTAGAAAATCTACCTTCAGATTCGTAATCAGCGACCCCAAAAACTTCTAAGTAACAAGTTTCATGCAAATCCATCAACTTTTAAAAAATTTCTAAAAATTCACAAATTTTCGAAAAATTTGTTCGCCATATTGGATCCGCCATTTTGAATTTTAAAAATCTAACTTCAGATTCGTAATCAGCGACCCCAAATTACCCTAGATACCAAGTTTTATGTAAATCCATCAATTTAAAAAAAATTTCGTATACCTCCAAAGATTCGCCATTTTTTTTAAGGTTAGAAAAAAATCCTGACGTAATGGAGCAAAACGGACATCAGATTCGTGTTCAGCGGCTCAAAATACATAGGGGTAGGATACTCTGATCCTCGAACCCCGACACTTTTTTTTTGTGGGGCTGTGTAATGGTGTCCAACAACTGATGTTATTAATTTATTAATTATTACACCAAGGACCAAAAACTTGGTTTCCTCCGTTAGGAGGAATGGGATCAGGGGGAGGGAAGGGAAAAGGAAAAATTCTAAAAAATCGCGTATCGACAGGTTATTATGCGGTCGACAATCCGTATCGACGCACAGTTTCTGGAAAGTCGAAATAAGACGCGTAAACAACATCTTAAAGTTATATACACGTTATTGCGAATAGTATTATCACAGCCCCGGTGGTCGAGCTGGCTAAGACGCCCGTCACGGATTGTAGGGAGGTCCCAGGTTCGAATCCTGGCTGGGGTAATATTTTTCGCAATAAGAATTTTAATAGCTTGATACGGTCAACAAAAATCGCTATAGCCAGTGTAGGTCGATAAAACTTATGAAATTTAAGAATAATTTTCTTTGAAAACAATGAGACGTGCAACGATGGATATTGAATGAAAACTTTTGTTTTTCCACAACAGCTAGTAGTAGATCGGGTTCCCCGTCGTCCAGATTAAGCTACGCCACGTATAATCGCGAAGGCGAATCGCTGATAGGCAGACCAAGGCGATTATCCGGACACGCCATTGGCAGCACAAGCAACAGTCGCGAGCCCAGTCCACAGAGATTCGGCATGGACAGGAGTTTCGCGAGCAAACTGAGGTAAGTGCAACAATTCCGTTTACTGCAAATGTGCTGTAAACGTGTAATAATAATACGAATTACTTGAATCGATAGAGGGAGAAATCTGCACATGTCGCCGACAGACAGCACTAGGCCGCCAGTTATGGCGCAGAAGATGCTGCAGAAGTCGCGCGAAGCAGAGTCCGCTTTGGCGGACGCTTTGACCTTTGATAGTATCGATAACTACACCAGAATACCGGGCAATAAAGGGGATCATAGCGACGATAGCGAAAACAGCAGCATATGTTCCGAAAGAAGCATAGACAGTTTTAGACGAGCTAGTGATGTAAGTGCAAGTTTTATTAGTAAATCGGAGAAGTAAGAAAGTGGCGCACTCTCGTTGGCTTCAGCATTGAATTTTTGTTGCTTCGATCAAAAAGTAGACATATGTCACAGAGTCGAAGTTACGTAATTGTTTAGCGTTAAATTAATTTTTGTAAGCTAGCACACACCCGCGCCCGCGCGTTTACAAGAAAGAAATTGACCAACATTTTCACACATATGTATATTATCTCATGTGTCATATTAATATTACAAATTTACACACGTTTTGATATGATGACAGATCTACCGCTTTTTATAATTGATTAGTTAACGCCTATACACGATACTTGGATTTTATTTTAATATGAATAGCACGCAAAAATTTATATTCAAATTTCATATGAATATTTCTGTTTTATTATTTAACAGAGAATTTCTTGTTAATATAAAATGAAATTATTTTACTATTTTATATTATTTAAACGAACCAAGTTTTTCTTAAATGAAGAAAACGAGAATACCGATATAATGCATAAAGCTTTTAGCACTGTATGACGATGTAGCTAATGCATGTCTGGTTTTCACTTTTTGTTTTGTTGCGGCGTATTTGTTTGGTTTGGACTAACGCGACACGCCGTTCTGTTCTCCACATCTCCATCGCCCATCTACCCATTAGTCGTTCTCATGGAGTGGCTCTCAACCGAGACTATACCGTGATCTATGGGATCAGTCTATCCCGAAGGTTTGTTAAATTCCTGTCTTTTCATTTCTGCACATTCAAGTAAAACTGACTTATATAAATACCTTTAAATTAATCAGTACAGCTATTGTATGTCGTTGTTAGAAAAGGAGATCATTTATTTTGTGACCCTTTTTATGTTATTTTTTCACGTCAATGTTTCTTTAGAATATGATTATGTGTCAATGTAAAAATTTTAAAAGAAACGAGCAACAATTTTTTTCTCTCACTTTACAGGACATCAAAGAGATTATTGAAAACTGTGCTCACAAACACTGGGGCGACAGAAAGGAAGGCTTAGTGGGTTTACAACATTATTTGAGCAGCGGAAATACGTTGACAGCAACAGATTTGCGTAGAGTGACGGATATTTTTACGAAAATGTTTATGGATTCTCATACCAAGGTGTTCAGTTTGTTTTTGGACACGTTGAATGAATTAATAATTACTCATAACGAAGGTCTTGGCGACTGGCTGTATGTTTTGTGCGCGAGACTTCTTAATAAATTGGGTACCGATCTGTTGGGATCTATACAAACCAAAATTCACAAAACGCTTGACGTTGTGAGGTGAGCATTCATACGAGTTTTACACAATACTGTACCTTCTGTGTTATCAAGTTTATTGCAACTGTTAAATCTTCAACGTATTACACATGTGTAATGATTTGTCCAGAGACTGTTTTCCGGGCCAACAGCTCCTACCGGCTGTGATGAGGTATCTGACAGATCCAACACAAACACCAAATTCTCGCGTGAAAGTAGCAGCATTGACTTTTATCACGCAGATCGCTGAGACGGCAGAACCGTCCGCGCTAGGCAGTTCTGCAGCGACAGCACTTGCACGGCTGCTCGACTGGTCAAACGACGGCAAAAGCCACGACGTGAGGAGGCACGCGCAGAACGCTGTGATATCACTTTACAATCTTAATCCGCCTCAAGTTACTATGATACTCTCCGAGTTACCAAAATACTATCAAGTGCGTTGAATGAATTGACCATTTGTCTATCCGTCAGCGTTTCTTCCCTCATGCTCTCGCGCTGAATCATTGTTTCTCTTCCTTTAGGAAACAGCCTGGCCTCTGGTGCAGAACCACCTGAGGAAATCGTCCGCTTCTAGTAACCCGGCATCGCCCGGTACGCCGCCGCCCAGAGCGCAGAGCTCGCCCGCTCGAACGAAAGCGAAAAACGACATTAAAGTGGATGTGAAGACTGAAATCGATGGAGGAGACGAAAATCTGGAAGAAGTATACAAGTACGTTTCGCCATTCGCAATATTATATTTAGACTTAATAATTTCGAAACGTCTTCAACTTTTAAAGTTCTACTTACAGATCTCTGCGACGTACGACCGCCGAAATTCAAAATTACGGCTTCGAACGTTTGGAAAGAGCCACTACCAGCAAAGACAGCGGTATCAGCAATATGGCGGATGTCGAGGAAAGAATGGAAGGTCTTACATTATCCAATTCTGTAAGCTTGATGAGATAAATAAACACGACAGAAAACAACCGTAAAAACCCGCAGCTATCCTCATTATTGTTTTCAGGGACGATCCTCGTCGGTTTCCTCACCAACGCAACGGGGACGATCTGTTAGTAACATAACGGTGAACGGATCCGATACGATTGCCGGTGACTTGATTCTACCTCAAGAGAACAACGGTTATAAAACGCATGGTACATACTTAATTTTGCTATTAATTCAGCAAGATCTGCGTATAACAAAATCGAAATGTCTCATGATATATTTCGTACTCAGGTTCATCGCCAGATTTGATAAACAGACCAGAAATTGTGGACAATACAGTTAAAGCTCTGCAATCTAAAGTTGGACAAACTGCGGACAAAGTAACGGCATTGCAAGAATTTCAACTGTATGTCCGCGAGGGCGATCCGTCATACATTAAACGAAATTTCAAGTATGTCACGCTGTAATTCGCGCGTATCTCACGCGGCGACTTAATCCTGGCGATGTTAACAATTGTCTAATATTTTAGGAAAGTGCTCAAAGTTCTCTTAGACAGCTTATCCAATGACGAGAAGGTGATACAAGTAGAAGTGCTGCAAACGCTAATTGATATGCTTAAATGCCCCGACCTGGTAGAAAGCTTTTCGTCTTACAATGAATTATTAATACTGAAAGTGATCTATGCCTACAAATCGGATGATCAAAAAGTCGAATCTTCCAGCAGCAGCGGCGGTAGGTCTCCAGTGAGTATCGATCGCGTTTTACTTTTTAACTAACAGGAATTAAAAGTGCTATCATTATATCTATGGCGCCGTTCATAACAGGTCCATTGGAACGCGGAGAAGTGCGCGGCGACAATGGCCATGGTTTTGAAGCCGGAACAAATTATCCATTTGGTCTCCACTATAATCGCTACAGAACCGTATCCGATGAATATGGGCGCGATAAAAATGTTGCACAAGGTGGTGGAGCATTGGGGTCGGGACGCTATAGAACCTCATCTTAGCAAGGTTATGCCTGGCCTTATAAAGGTAAACCAACGATATATTATCGAAATTATCCTCCTGAATATTTCAAAAGCCGTCGCTCTTCGTTTATTGAAACGTTCTTAACGAAAGAAGGTTTTTCCAGTATAATTACTGAGTAAACTTCTGCAAAACTTGTACTTCACGTCTATATTAATTTTTTTTGTGATATATATTAATTTTATTTCTCTTCACAGGCTTACGACGACACCGAGAGCGCGGTTCGCAAGAGCGCGGTCTTCTGCATGGTGGCGATCCACGTCGCTGTCGGCGAGGAGGTGCTGAAGCCACATCTGAACTCGCTGTACTCCAGCAAGCTGAAGCTGCTAAACATTTACGTACAGCGAGCACAGCAACAGGCTAATAGTCAGCCTGCGAGTCCGCGATGTAACAAGAATTAATAAAAAAAAACTAACATCCAATACCACGACTCTCAGGGTCGCGATACTTAAGAGATTCGCCCGCTTCAGCGCGCGGCATGAGCGAATGCTTGTTAGCTTCCTCAGTAAGTCCGATCCGTCATGATTGTCGACGTGTCGACGGTTTTAACAATATGACTCGGAAGTTTTGATACGACAGAGACTGATGTGTGCATGCATATGTATGCGCGCGCGTGTGTGTGTGTATGTGTGTACGTGTGTGTGTGTGCGTCACTTCGCGACGGCGTGCGAGTCGCTGTTCTGAGACGATGGTGATGTGTGCGGAATCAGCGCGACGGTAATCGTTCTGACGTTACGTTTGTCGAATTTGTTTATAGAATATTAAGGACGTTTTATACGTGTAGGTTGATTCTCATTAAGAGAGTGAAGCTTGCAAAAGGAATTCGTAACACACGGTTCAACGATTCCTTTCATTCTTTACGAGCATGAAACGGTTGTGTTGCTGTACGATTGATCGTACAAGTGCGCGTTCAAGCGAGCGTCATAACTTCGGTCAGTAGATACGTCCTTGAATATTGCTCCGTGATACGCTCGCTCGAGGTATACTCTGGAAAGATTGTTCGCGAAATTATACAATATTATATATTCACTTTGCCAAGTGCATGGCTTCTCGATTCAATTTTGCTAATCGCCTTTTTTAATTTTCTTACAACGATACTGTACATACGATGATAATAATTTATGCGAGCTGCGCCGTGTGTGTTTTATGGTGAGGAGCTTCAGTATTCAGAAAGTACAGTATTTCTGTTGATATGGCCACGGCCGAGCTTTTATTTCCCTTTTCGCAAGCAGCGGGATTGAAAAGCACCTTTTCTTTCCCGGAGACTCCGAACCTCTTCCAGCCAGCCATGAGAAACTGATAATTCAACGAGACAAATGATAAACTGAGGAAACGCGATGCAGCATCACTGTCTACGGACAATGAGTTAAATATTTCTCGTAGCGCGCAATCGAACACTAATCACGCGGATTAATCAACATATGTTAAATATATCGTATGCTTGTTTACTTTTAGTGCCGAATCTACGTTCAGCGTCGAGCGTAATCGCATGTCCGACAATACGTCGTGACGCACCTCACAGCAACGACACGTGATAAAGGAAAAGTGGAAAGTGTATAATTTATTCGTTTGAAATCTACGTGCTAGTCAGATTCCCAAGGACGCACAATGACGTAAAAGACACAAACGGGGTAGTCGAGTCTTTTTTGATGAACCATGCATATAGACACAGAAATAATGCATATATATATACATATATATATACATGTATATATATAAAAGAATGAGAGAGAGCGAGAGAAAAGCACGATTTTAGTGTGAGAGAATGAGAGATTTGCGTGGCTGAGAGATTAGCGCGTGTCTACGAAGCAAGCATAAAGTAGCAGTGATTAGTAAATTGATCTGCTCGAAATTAACGTTAACACTTAAACTATTCATCACGTTGCCAATAATTAAACGAACACTAAATCAAACGCTAACGTAACGAGTTTAGTAACACTTTGTGCCATTGTCGTTTCTGTTTACTGTATAAGAAAAAAAATTATATATTATATATTCTTCGTCGTAGATCACCCCTTTTGTCCTTTTCTTACTACATACATTTAGTCACGATACATAAGGATAATAAAATCTAATTTTATTATAAATTTATCACGGCGAATCATTACGAGATGTCGATAAAATATATATATTTTTTTTTCTTTGGAAACGTTGGACGTGAATGTGAATATACCGGACGTAAACAGGTAGGGAGAAACGTGAGTCATTTATGGTAAAATGCGAATGTCTGATAATACCTCGATAATTCAGCGTGATGACGCGATAATTTACGTCTACGAAATACAATACGGCCAAATAGTGCCAAAGAAAACGCAAAATACCCGGAATGAATAGAGCGAGGAGTAATTTGAAAGGGAAAACGCGAGACGGACTATTTCTTTTACTTGGTGCCTTCGGCGTCGACGCGACGGGATTTGATTGAAGATTGTCTTTCAGCATCACTTAGAAACAATTTCGCGTATAGCACGGTCGAGATTACAGAGGAGGGAGTTACGCGAGTGGTCTTTGACTGTTGCCGACGTCGTATAAATGAACACTGCTTCGCGATAAAGAAGAGAAGAAAAAAAAGGAAGGAGAGAAAGATCTTGTCGATTATTCTCGTAGCATAGAGAAATTCTAGATGGACTCGATATTTTTCCCATTCTGCGCTCCGAATAGGATCTCGAAAGTACATTTCACGAATAGATATTTATTCCACACGCGTGTATTACTCTGCGCTTGTGCGACACTTTGTTCAAAATGCTGAATTGTCAAATTATTGTCGAGAAGTAACGGTTTAATAATGGTGTTCGGTAGCTCTCGTAGGGAGAGACGAGACGGATCCTCGTTGCGCATTTAAATGATCGCTGTTCCGCGCGGCGTACCGATTGAAGGACTTTAATCGCGCCTTTAAATCGCGGCTGAATGCTCAAATGCGCCAATTGTGTAACGGGCCACCTGCAAAATTAAGTGTATCAAGTTTGAGGGACTCGCCGCAAGAATCGAGCAGGTCGTCTATTCGCAAAATCTGCTGCGAATATACACATATGTATACACGACGTGTAATTGTAATGTACATCCTGCGAAATCTCGTCTTCTTGCGCTGAACTCCAACTTTCCGAACACTTTGCGCGGCGATCCATTTGACCTCACACCGATTTAGGGCATGGCCTGTGTGACGTGTACCGGTTGTGTATATATATACATATACAATATATATATATATATATATAATATGTAGAACGTGTAATTATATTATTATACGTAATATATGATAATTGATATACGGATTAGGTAGCTCGTCGTCACTGCCTGCAGCGTTGGTCGTGCTGAGGATACGAGGCTCTCTGACACAGCCCAGGCTCTGCGTGGTGATCGTGTTTATCGATTCGCTTGTTCTGTTAAGTTTTACGAGCGTTATTATTATACTCGACTTGCGTTGTAACTGTAACTCGATGCGTGTGTGATATACATGAGGAATTGGGGGATGAACGAACGATCCTCGGCGAGCAGCCTCTCCTTCCCTTCTCCTCGCGCGAACGCGAGCCGGATCGTTCGGTCGCCCACGGAGGGCTGTAGGACGTAAGCCCCTTGCGTTATCATTTCAATGTTAACATCCACTGTCAACTGTCCCGCGCGCATAATGAATTTCTGTCGTGTCCGCCCCCTTCCCTCCACGTGTGCACCGCTACCGCGTTTCTTGCAATTTTTTTCCCCGCATCCGGCAGTCGCGATTTCATTCGTCCGCTTTGATCGGCGCGTTGATCATCTCCCCCGCGCGATTCGAAGGCTCGACTATCGGACAGGAATATTAATTCCACGTGCGCGCGCGCGCTTGCTTTTCTGAAACGCGAGAAGTCACCACGGACACCTTGGACGTGAGCTTCTTCGACGGCGGAGAAGGTTCAATTTGATTCCCCGTGAAAGTACGCGCGATTATTTAGGAGCGAAGCGGAGAGCGCTATTGTGCTAATTATTGCGTTGCCATGAAAATTTTACACGTTCAGTCGCGTATTAAGAAAAAATAAAAATAAAGAGCGCGGTGAGCCGCGTAGCCGACCCTCGTGATCTGTTCTTCATCGCGCGTATCGTTGTAGGACTTCCCGGAAGGCGCCGATCGACCGTGATCCCCGGCCGTTTCGGAACGTTTCGCAACAGCGAGAACGTACATTCGTCGTTGCATCTCTTCCCGCGCTCGTTTCCCTTCCCGCGTCAGGATGTACGCGCGCGATACCGAGGAACGTGAAGCCGGGTCCGAGCCAAGCGGGCGAGCGCGAACGAACGCGAATGTACGCGCACGAACGGCACTCCGGTTCGCGCCCGGTCCGCGAATCCGGCTCGATGAGCCTCGAGTAACAGAGACGAGAGGCCCGAGAGGAGGAATTAAAATAATGAGGAACAAAACGCGAAGAGAAGGAGCCCTAACTCGAGATTTTTTCACGCCGATAAATCTGAATAATAAGCCACCGTCGCGACGATATTACACTGTATTGTTATTGTAATTGCCAACTTGACATAATAAAGCATTGCTACGAGACGCCGGTCATTAATGCTCCCCGCATTTCGCGCGTATGCCGTCTCTCCTCCCTCCCTCCCCCTCTCTCTCGCTTCAGTATCAATGAAGATCACACTAAGTACATGGCTGAGCTTGGCAATTGCAATAGCGATTTCTGTCATTGTTCGCTCGCTCGATTCATTCGAGACCGATCAGGCTGCGGCGAAAATCTCCCGAGGAAATAAACGTTTGGTCCCAACCCGGCCTTTTTAATCAATCCCGCATTTTTTTATCGAGACTTTACGAAAAATTCTGCTCTGCTAATTGTAAGGGAAAAAGTCTTAATTCCAAAAAAAAAAGAAATTAAAAATTGAATTATGTTCGTGCTGTGACTTTTAAGATCATTTTCTAGATGTATTTTTCACGTAATAGTTTTATTTCCACTCGTATAAACATGTAAAATTAACGAAATCTATTAAATAGTCGCTTAATATGTTAATGTAAATAAATTTGCTAGTCGTGAAACTTTTTCATTTCTAGGGCTTACTTTCTTTGGAGGGTATAGTATTAGCGCATTGATCTTGTGCGATTGGTCTTGCATTCGTCGTTATTGCGTAATTGATAATAATTTCTGAGCGATTTCACCATCTATGAGGTCATAATCAATCTAGGACAAGCGCTTTGTATTACAAACGCTTTATTAAACTGTTCAATATAAACAATGGCATCCATGTACAGTGTAGTAAAAGCTCATGTAACGAAACGATGTATATCGATCTAAATATCATCACGTATACACGAGGAAAAGCGGCAGAACGAGGAGAAAACGAGGGAAATCTCTCTTTTGTTCCAAATTCATTTTTGCGACAATGGCACCTGGTACCATGTCGCGCCAGCTCTTCGGAGACTTGTACAATACGATCTTTGGTAATTATGCATAAGGGGCCTCCCCTCCGAGTTAATTAATTTTTTTAGCATGCTCTTGGGGGGGGGGGGGTCTTCCCGAGTAATTTCATATACATATATAAGAGTCTGACTCAAATTGTTTCGGAGATAAAACTTATCAAATACTTATTTTTTTATCCTTTTTAGCTTATATCTTCGAAACTATTGTAATTGAGTCCAACCCTTATATATATATATATAGTGTATATATACATATATATACATATACGTGTATACATATATATATGAAATTACTCGGGAAGACCCCCCAATAACATATTCAAAAAATTAATAAAATCGGAGGGGAGGCCCCTTTTATGCATAATTACCCGATCTTTAAATAAGAATTTGTTTCGCTGTAAAAAGGAATCATTTCGCAAAAAGATCTTCCGAGAGACAAATACCGGAAGGTTCCACGCTAAGGATAAATCGGATATTGAAGCTCGTCCATTTTTCGCCGGAAACAAGAAAAACAAGGGTCGAGAAAATGGTATCACATGTGATAAAAGTAGATTCGTTGATGGCCAGTTGCATCGAGCTTGGCTTCATCGGCTCTTCTCATCGAAACAATCAGATATATGTTATTCAAGTAGATTCATATTCTTGCAAAAATCAGACTATGAATACTGTCAATGAATATCAACTATAAATCCATAAGTTGCGATGAAACCAGTCCATCGGTCGGAGATGAAACGTATCCTGCAAAAGCGCCGGTGAACGGCACCGAGTCGCCAGCGCAAGCCGGAAATCATGGGAGGTACGTCTTTTATTGTAGCTTATCACATTCGTATATGGCATATTTAAACGTATAAAAATATATAGCTCGGCCCGCCGATCCTTCTGACGACCAGTGCCGTTCGTTACAGGTTTGTTCGACGGTTTCTCCTTCAAAAGTCTATTTAGACGGAACGCTCTTTCAAAATCGTTTAAGGCCATCTGATACACGCAACAAGTTATTGAATTACTATTCAATTAATTAAATTACAATGTAGTCATTTTTTTAATTACATGTCTTATCGTTGAAACGTGAGTGTCAAACGTGATTATGCCCATGTCGTTCTTTTTCCTTGAAATTTATCTGCACGGTATTGATGAATGGAATATGAATATTTTTCAAATCCCGCGAAGACTTGCAGTCACTGTTGCAAGTGTTACTTTTTCGAACAATGTTTCGCTCCGTCTAAATGATACTTAAAGATGCTAAATGAAACTAATACTTCTTGAATGATCTAAGTATCTACTCTAAGTAAACGGCGCTACACGTGAACAGATAATCCGCTTAGTAAACTCGATCACAGCGAGCTTGCGTAGCTCTGCTCCTTCAGAAGCAATCTGAACATTTGTGATTATTCATTTTGCTATATGTTCACTATTTGAAATTGCCTATGGTATGTTTGTAAGTGGTTTAATCTCTTCTCGAGGTCCGCCGTTGAAGTAAAAAGCTATGGCAAAATCGAGCGACAGATTGGAAAAACGGAGAATCCTTTATCGCGATCGATTCTGCGATAATAAACCTACGCGACATCAGATCGGCAACATAATACTGTAACAATAACTCTCGCGTGCAATTGTCGAAAGGAAAATTGGAGGCACTATGTTCGAACGCTCTCGCGTTCTTCTCCGCGCGATATTATTACCTTTCTCTCTTTCTCTCTCGTAATTATATCTCGACGTGTCTTATCAGCTCTAATCCAGCCACGAGCGGAACATTGAAGATTGAAAATTTTTTCACTCGCCTTCGTCTTTATCGTGTACATTCACGATAATGGAAATGCATGTCACGCGTGAGCGTTTAGATCAATTTTGAATTGTTTAACAACAAGTGAGAATAAATGAAAGCAACGACATCGTATTCGAGTTGTAACGTCGAACTTTATTCACCGTTCCATACGTAAAGTTGTGCACTCTTTCGAACATTCCCGTCGATTGTTTCGCCAGATGCGATTCACGTCGAACGAATAAATCTGATTAATTATAATAATTATATCATCAGTATCAAAATGGCATTTTGCGTATCCAAATATATTTCTGGCGTGAAGTTATTTGAAAATCCGTCGCGTAAGAATCGAGACTAGTTGCGTGAGTAGTGTCTAATGCTTCTCCTTCATTTTCTCGAGACAACTTAAAAACTCTCATACAAAATTTGCCAATTATAATAAAAGAGCGAAAAGGAAAATAAGAGAAAGAAAGAGAGAGAGAGAGAGCGAGCTTCTTAAACATTGCATATGGTTTTCGGATTGAGCGGCTCGGTCGCTGGTGATTTCGTGTTCTGCTGAGCCCTCCTCGCGGCTTGCCGTATTCTGTCCTTCTTCTTCGCTCCCAGGGCCAGGAAATTATTATGAAAGTACTCCTCGATCTCCGACAGCTTCTTCCCGTGCGTCTCCGGCAGCATTAGCCACACGAAAATAGCCGCTCCCACGGAGACGCCGGCGAAGAACCACTGCACCGCGTATGAACCTTGAAACAGAAGAAAGCGCCTTAGTTTTAGGGCCTTAATTTTGAGATACGGAAGTCGCGAGCCTTAATTTTTGTCCTCGAAAAATGAGCAAGAGCATCGAGATTCGATTTTAGATATAATAAAAGGAAAGTTGAATGAAAAATGTTAAGTAACACGAAACTAATTAGAACACGAAAGAGACGGGCAAGATATGATGACATTAATTATACGTGTGAGATGTAAATATTCCGAGTGTCGTACCTCCTAGGAAAGTCTGCAAGCTTCTGTAGCTCTGCAACGCGGCAAACATTAGCAGGTTCGCTATGGAATAACTGACGGAATGGGCGAACCCGCGGATCTCGGTCGGGAACAATTCCGCCGTCATGGTCCACGGAATGGTCAGCATCCCGATCATCGACGTGCATACGTAGAGTAACAGACAAGCCACCGGTACCTGCGAACGTTACGTCACAGTTTCCACACGTGTCTTAATTGTACTCAATCATCCGCAAAAGAATTAACTTTCATAAAACCACAAGGAGGGGTGATCCCCGGAACTTACCCAATACCCGCTGCGATCGCCGTTCTTGATGTTCAAGGTGTAGTAACCGGAGACAATCATGCACAGAGCCATCCCGAAAGACGATATTATGCACAATATTCGTCTCTTGTACCGCCTCAGTAGCCACGTGTTCACCATGGAGCACAGGAAGCGCGTGACGCCCACCAAAATCGACGCTATGTATTCATTCACGCCCGAGCCCACTTCCTGAAAATAGTAGTAGGTTCGATATCCGGTCTTACTGCGTCGAGATTGCCAATTTATGCAAATCGATCATCGACAAATAAAATTAAATATCACTACATACATATATATATAAATCTTGATAGAATCCAATGTACAAAATACGAGAAAGCATAAGATGCTTAAAACTGTATATAGTGTATACAGATATTGTTTAATTACTTGAAACCAAGTCACTGCGTAGAATAGCGTGATGTAAATTCCGGAGAACTGTTGAAACGAGAAGAGCAGGAAGAGTATCGCCATGGGTTTCCATCCGGTCGGTTTGAGGAATCCCCGCCATTTGCTGGACGCAGTGCCGTGTTTGCTTCGCCGTTGTTCGCTCAGTTTAATTTCGTTCTCCTTCATAATAGTGATAAATTGCACCTCGGCCACCGATGTCTTGCTCTCCGATACCTCGTTCTTGTAAAGCCTGCGGGCAGCATCAGAGTCGTCAATTATTCACGTGTATTTTAAGAATAAGAAGATCGAAAAGATCGCAGAGTCTTGTTGTTAGTAGAAAGCCCTAGAAATTCATCTCGATGAGCATTTACGTTAACCATCTCGTCGGTTGTTCTCAAACGAGAGGCGAGAGCATTAGTACTCGTTAGTTTTATACTATTTCAAGTCTGTAAGAATTTTGTCAGTTTTAATAACCAGGTTGGACTTACCATTCCAGGGACTTCTTGGCGTCGTCGATGCGGCCCTTCGAGACGAGCCAAACGGGCGACTCGGGCACGAATAGCTGCACCAATATGATGGGCACGATCGAGTAGATGATGCTGAGCCAGGCGACGATGTCCCAGTGCAGGTAAGCACCCTTCACATAACACAGCACCATGCCGAACGACGCCAGCGTCGGCCCGAATGAGATCAAGGAGCCGCGCAGTTCCGGCCTGGCCACCTCGGTGATGTAGACGATTGCTGGCGAGGTCGCCAGGGCGGTCGCCAGTCCGGTTAACAAACGACCGACCAGCAACATCGGTATATTTGTCGAGCAGGCGATGAGGATCCAGCCGATCACGGAGGGAATCGCGCCGATCTGCAGGGTTTTCAATCGGCCAAACGTCTCCATCAGGAAGCCCCCTAATACGGCACCAACCGGCGCGCTCACGACCGCCAGGCTGGCTGAGAATCACATCGATCTCATTTATTTTACGCCCTCGGTCCTTAATTCACGCGTATCTTTTCGTTTTATACTTTGTACACCTCGCTTTATTAACGTTCCGGCGCACTTTTACAGTAAGGAGGACTCCCGGATAGAAAAAGAATTCTCTTTGACTTTCGGAGCTATATGCTTTCCCCTATCCATTTCCGTTTTAAAAATCTCGAGGGTTCAAAAAGAATTCGTTCTTACGTTACAAATCCCGGACTCTTTTTTCGGTTACAAAAGAGATACTTTCTCCGGCTAATCGTAGACAGCCATTTTTAATTCTTTGCACACGACTCGACAAAGTATTACGAATAAGAGACATCTCGATTGGGATTGTGGACTACGATCGTCTGCATTCGAGACTGAAAATGTATCTATTGTAGAAGAAAACAATCTTCCGTTGCCGCGAGAAGATTGCGATGCCGATGGGCACAGATTGATCTTGCGTAACGCGAATTTAATCAGAACACGATGATCGATCAGGCAACTGGCATCAGGCATCTCGTGCAACAGACACGCACGGCGACGTGCACGTATGGTTTTCTCCTGATAATTACAACTTTTACGTAATACTCTCGACACTTCGATAGGGAAGGCAGCTAACTGTTAATGATATCAATAATGACTGCGTATTTACAATACTCATCCATTTTACGATAAACATATCGTAATGTTTACATAGTAGCTTATCTCGCGTCGTCATTGTTCCACGTATTTAATATGTGCATTATTCACGGAAGGAGCTCAAGCGGTTATCGTAATGCGAGTCGGTTAGGGCAGAAAGGGTACCTGTGACAAAGTCAAACCCACACAGCAAAAAATGTCTAGGAGATATCTAAATATTACAATATCTGATACAAAAACCTATTCGGATGTCACTTGGTTATCTGTGAGACGTCTTCCAGATTCTAAAGTCATGACTTTGTCATCTGTGATATCCCAGATAGCTCACATAGTTCCATGAATATTCTTCTGGGGTGCAAATATTCTTAATTTCGGAATATTCCAATCAATTATTCTGTAAATATATATAGATTATTACAATTAGAAATCGTATATTCATAACAAGGAAGAACGTTTTTGGAATTTTCGTCGAGAATGTCTTTGGAATATGCATTCGGAATAATCTTTTTTTCATTTTTTTTAATCATACCATTTCTTTTTTAATAGATAAGCCTAAAACTTATTTTGAGGACAAGTCAAATAATAAACAATTATTTAAGAACGAAACAAATAATAAAAATATAAGCAATATTTTTTTTAAAGAGATATCAGAAGTGTGATATCCTTAAAATATTTAGGATATATCGTTTACGAGTTTTCTCGAATATGATCGGCGAAATGATATCTGATATATCTTGCTGTGTGGGAATACTTGAGGAAAACAAAAACTATTTTATAAGCGTATGAATTTTCAATTGGTTTTACGCTATTTTGAAGAGAGGGCTCGTTAAAATAAGTTTTCGTTCGAAAATTTCTTTCTAATACTTTAGTTTTATGCTGGAGCAGAGATCCATTGTTAAATTCAATTTGGGCCAAAATGACTCGTTTCTGTTCTCATTGGTTCAATCGATATTGCGCGCGTAATCTCCTTGACGGAATAATGCCGTGCGCTCCTCTGTTATCGCGTGACCTCGTACGCATATACATATTTGTGAAATCTCACCTATCCAGGAAGTTTGCTCCTTCGTGGCATGCAACTCCGCGCCTTCTTTCTCAAGATGAGGAATGAGAGTTGCTGAATATGCCATGGTAAAGCCTACCGCTATGTGGAAAGACGCCGCAACGATGCAGGCAACGATCTGCGAAGGTTCAAAAGCGATGTGTACAACTTCCACGAACATTTCGCCTTGGCTCGCTACTTTTCTACTCCGTGTCTAATTGTAAGCTCCGCGAAACACGCGAGAAAATGCTTCATTTTATTATCAACACTGGCTCGGATCCGAAGGTGAGCGTTAACCACATTTTACCGCTACTTAATCGCTCAGTGAGTGGTTGTAGTACCGAATGCATCTATTAACACGCACTGTTTTGCTGATTATCGGAAAATATGATTTTATAAGATTGACTATGTATATACAGGGTGTCGTGTAATACTCGCCTCACCATTTATTTACAGATAGAACGGGTTAGACTGAGTTGAAAAGTCCTCCACCATTTTGCAATTGTCGCAATGGTTAATGAGTTATTAATTAAAAATCGCCGCCTTAGCCCGGTCCACTGTTCAATTCAAGCGCACGGCGAGATGCGGCCGTCCCGCGATCGGCGTTGCTAGGCGCTCGGGGAGTTGTTCATGACATACGACTACGTATAATAAGCAACTCCTCGCGCGCTAGGCCGGGCTAAGGCAGTGATTTTTAATAATTAATAACTCGTTAACTATTGCGAAAGTTGCAAAATGGTACAGGACCTTTCGACTCTAGCCCGTTCTATTCGTAAATCAGAGGTGAGGCGGGTATTACAAAACACCCTGCAAATATATTACATACGATTGAAACTACCTAGATTCGAAATGTTCGAATAGCTCACGTTCGAACGACAGAAGTTCAAATTCAACTCGAATCTCACCCGGCTCGATTCGATTAGTATTCGAACCTAGGGTGCGTTCGGGAGCTCGTTATCACCGCTACTTAGCGCTGAGAGCGTCGCCCTATATTTCTTCGGCGCATAATGGGGGCAATGAAGATAGAATGACGCTTTCAGCGTTAAGTAGCGCTGATGGTGAGCTCCCGAATGCAGCCCTAGTTCGCGCATCTTTAATCAGAGGGACACGGCCTTCGGAAAGCATTTCCGCGTAGGAAACGTGCCGCCGCCCTAAAGTGAAGAACAATAATTATCCCTCGTGAGATAATTGGTACCTCTCGGATGGCATTCCTAAGGTTCGTCGGCTCGACGAAACCCTTGTTGAGGCTCCGACTCGATACAATCGCATCTTTAAAGCACTCTCGCTCGTTCTCCTCGATGTTCTTCGACGCCTCCCGCTCCACGCTGAAACGCACAACGGGACATCGTCAATCGATCGTCAAGCAAATCGGGAACTAACGTCGTATCGGCACGAGTCTCTTTTTACCTCACCGAGTTGCAATTTACGGCGACCGTTTCTCAGTGCACATACGTGCACTTGACGTCTCTACGTGCCATTTAAGTGACGACACAACGTGTATCGCCTTTCGCCTGCGTTCGTTTAAACCGCGTGGTTCATAAATATTTATCACGGCGATCCCCGCCGTGTGTTTTGATTTCTCGCGAGTCTCGCATGTCAGAACGCATATTCGACAGCAGTGCGCGAGCCTTAAATTAAATTTCGACTAATGTAAGCAGGTCGTATTATATCCAGTGCGGTAAATGGACACTCGAACTTTTCTTATGGCAGTAGAGCGAACGCGATGACTTAATTTCTTGCGGACAAACGTTACAATATTTATACACGATAATGCTGTACATTTAAAGTAAAGTTTAAAATTCGACCAATAAGATTGTTCTTCAAGTCGCCGGCAGTAGTTAACAACTTCAGTATTTTCTTGACCATACCTGGCATTTTTAATCATACAGAAAATTTGCCGCGAGGTTCAAACCCTGGCTGAGACAATCTTTTTCGCAATCAATTTTCTGTATATTATTAAAAATGCCAGATATGTCCAGAAAATGCTGAAGTTTCTAAAATTCAAGTTGAAATAATAAGCGCGTCATAGGTGAGACGCAATGGATCATTTTACGCAATGTGTTTTCGATTTTGGCCAATACTTTTCTCCGTTCGACTTGCTGTTTGACATATTTCTTTATCGCTTCTAAACAGTTCGGTAAAAACTTGGGCCGCCACGAAAATTGCAACAAGCCAGCGCTATATTTATGGCGCTATTTCGAAGCTTGACGCACGAAAAAGTCACGTAACTTTCAGAAGCAGCACAGCGATTAGATTAAGTATAAAGACGTGTTTATCGGATTCTGCTTTTCTCTCGTAGACCTTTCCCAAGCTTCGAACCTGGCACCTGTTACAGATTACGAAAACTGGTTTCTCCGGGGAGGATGGGTCCAACGGTATTGTCCATCGTAACATCTTCGAATTTCTAGCTGCAGCTTCCGAATACGAGCTATCGTATTCTTGTAATACTTGTCTGCAGTGAAATTCGTTTAATCGCAGGAATAACATTAATGATCTACCATCCTCGTAATATAAAAAAAGAATGTCAGGAAGAAAATTGACGTAAGCTATAATATGCGGGCAGAACAAAACCATGTTTGTCAAATGAACCATACAGCGCCCGTGCCTAAAGGTCTGTGTCCACGATGCTAGAACTTGGTACAAGTTCTAGCTCCGAGAAACGTGTGGCCAATCAACGTGCAGCTTTTATGGAATAGCTGCAAGTTGATTGGCCACATGTTTCTCGAAACTAGAACTTGGACCAAGTTCTAGCATCGTGGACACAGGCCTTAAAA
>NW_011967020.1:16091-25067 GCF_000949405.1 Vollenhovia emeryi | reverse complement strand
GACGCCTTTTAGACACGCGTGCTGTTTGGCTTGTCGTCGATTGCGGCTTCGTCTAACAGTAGGGGCAGTGTTGTGCATAGATGATTTTAAAATTAGCTAGATAAAGATAAGATAAAAATATATAAATTTATCTTAGATAAGATAAAGATGATTTCGTTTTGAATATATCTAGATAAAAGATAAAATTATATGATGATTCATCTAGATAATTTTCAGATAATATTTTTAAGACTTCATGTAAACACAGTAGAAAAAGTTATAAAAAAATTATAGAAAAATTTAAATTATAAAGGGGGATATAGAATATATCCAGGTTAGGTTATATGACACACACATAAATGCATGGTCTACAACGCCATCCATATTTAAATAGTGTAACTGTTAAGTATTTTTATGTGGCCCTAAACCAAATTATCTGTACGTTATCTTAGATAATATAATAAAGATAACACTTTCTTTCATCTAAGATGCAGATATAGATAATACTTATTTTTATTATCTATATAAAGATAAGATAACGCTAAAATTTTATCTAGATAATCATCTATATAATTTTATTTAGATAACAGCAAACACTGAGTAGGGGTATTTAATTTCTTTTATTCCTTGCGATCAAATTAAATGCACATCACTTCGGGGAATAGGATCGACGGTTCTTATCTGAATTGATTCATTTACCATGCAAGGAAACGCAAGCCGCCGATCGTGTAAGTTGGGCAATGTCAAAGCGATAGTTCCCAGGCGATTGCCTCGCGTAACAATGAGATCGCGCGGCTCGGTTGTCAAGCCTGTTGCACCGCGGCTTATTTGTCGTGGTAATTTATAGTGTAATTTATCACGATAAATTCAATATTGTTTTAATTGGAGAAGAAATGCGATGAGAAATGAGAACTCGTGACACGCCCGACGACGGTTGTTTTCGGCAATAATTTTTTCGTCGTTAAAGACGAATAACTTTACGTAATTCGGTTCAGGCTCGTTGAAAAATTACCGCGTTGCTTCGTCTACGCGTACACACGTTCTTCATTCGTGACTTCAACGATGTGTTTTCCGACTCGTGTGAATTGTTTTAATGGGTGTTACAAGTCTGAATTTTTCTAAGCGTAAATTTTCCTTACGCCGACACTCAGCTGACAATTAATTTACGTGACGTAACGCGCTCGGGCACGTTCTTGAGCGGACGATTGTTCCCAGTTAAAAATAGAGCGGCGATCTTGGTCAGATACAATTACGTGCTTGATGAATTAACGCGTGCTAATTGACATTATTGAACACGGCAGTTAAATCCGGTTACTCTGACAAGAGAGCTGGAAGGCAAACAGATTGCAGTTTAATAGTACTCGTATTTCTAAGGTACCTATCGTTTAGATCTCTTTTAAGGTGCAATCTTATCGGATAGATTTTTTTTTAATGAAACTAATTACTTCATATTAGACAATTAAATCGACTACTACGTCAAGAAGTTGTGAAAACTGCGGTCTCTGCGTTTTGCGACTTGGCGCGATTTCCACGCGAGGCTTCCAACAATTATCCTCTTTTGAGTCGTGCTGCGCTTACGCCGTAAATCTAGCGTGAGTGACGTGAATTATGCAATACAACGCAGCAAAATGTTTACGGCCAAGTTGAGTGCAACAAAAATTGATCATCTCTGCTCGGAATTGTATTTGCGTTGCATATTCAGGGCTGCAACTCGCTTATCCGACGGTGATAAATTTGTTATCGCGATTGTATCACTAAGAAATCCGTACGTACGAACAATGACTGGCTCGATCGTCATTCGCAATCGCTACGATTACATCAGGGAGTACAATGATTTTCGCGGTGCACGTTGACTTCGCTATCTGGAAACAATTCCAAGCACGTCGCTTCCTCGTCGCGGGTCTAGTTTCGATAAGGTCGCGCTCGCAGTTTTTTCCGAACGTTATCACTATCGAAAGATACGCGATGTGTTAGAACCGTCCCGTGATTCGATATCTTATTATTCAACGTCGATAGATAAAGTTAGGACTGCATAAGGATTGTATAATTTATAGATAAGAATAGAGAATAGTTTAGAGTTAGTGCGGGTATGGATGAGTGAATGAGTTAAGTTTCTATTGTAAACCAAGTCCCACTTTCTGGCTGTAAGCTAAAGTGAATAAAAGATTGATTGATTGATTGATTATTCAACGTCGAAGCGTCCAATCTTTATTCAAAGGGCGAATTCGAAGCTCGGAAAAGTCGGCGTATTCGCTCATCGGATTAAAATGACAAAACTCTCAGATCGACTTACACCCACGAGGCAATCGTCGTAGACTCGCGCACGCTAAATCATTCATTCGTCGCAAATGCACTTGGATTCTCAGACCAAGTGCAGCTGTCGGTCCCTCGTTTTTTCCTTTATCCCCGATTACTTTGCACAGCCGGAGAGAAGGCCGGGCTTGTTGTTCACGTAACCCATCTCGTATTCCGTGCGTTCATCGCGATTCGTTACACTAATCTAATCTAAGACAATGTGTACCGCGACAATGTGACAATACCGGGTCTCTCGTGGCATACGCGAGACACGTGGCGAGCGTACGTAAGTAAATTGCCCCGGCACTCGAAATATCGATTCCACTTATGACGAAACGCCGACTCGCGCGGAGACGTGCACTTTCGTGCCGGTCTATACGTCGGCCGTTTAAATGTTTTATCCCGTAACAGTCGCATTGTTATTACCAAGCGTGCGCCCGCGGCGAGAGCCGCTTGGCATTTCGCATGAGCGACAGGCGGGATGCCCGTCTCGCTTCGCTACACGTCGTCGGGGGTCTAATTGCTACAGCTGACTCTACGTACTTTGCGTGCTATCGGGGGTGCATGTCCGCTCGCGAGGCCTATCGCCGCGTCTCTTGCTCGCGTTCAACTCTCCAGACGCACCGGCACCTCGCGCCTCTCTTTTTATCTTTTTTTTAAAGCGACACGGGTATGAACTCCGGCTGCGGCGCGCTCATTATTCTGCGCGGGTACCGCGTCGCGGATCGCGGCCGCCGCCGGCCGAAGTATCTTTCGCGGGACCGGCCGCGTCGCTAAAAGTAGACGCGTTAAGGCCCGTCTACATAGGACGCAATACGCAAAACGTAGGACGCAGACGCGCATGCAGGATGACGTTTCACGCAACGTACACGCATTCGCAAATCAGTCATACGCGACTAGTTGAACCAAAAGATAAAGTTGGTTCAATTAGTCGCGTATGACTGATTTGCGAATGCGTGTACGTTGCGTGAAACGTCATCCTGCATGCGCGTCTGCGTCCTGCGTTTTGCGTATTGCGTCCTATGTAGACGGGCCTTTACTCGAACTGGCGTAACCACTCGCGACACTAACCTTGGCCCTGATTCAACAAAGCCAGCGACAATGCTACCGTGACACGCGCAGGCGGGCGAATCGCTCGTATGTCCTCGGTACGGTTTTCCGCTCGGTGAGCGCAGAGAATCCGAAAAGAAGTCCTTTTCCATTCTCCCGAATTGCGAAGTGAATCCTCTTTCCATCCCGTTTCTGTTCTGAAGACATTCTCAAAAAGAGACCGTACCGGAAAGGAATTCTTTCGTTCGTTTTGAACAGATCACGCCAGTTCATAAAAAATAAATCCTTTTCGAGCTTTTGACGATCACCTGTGCTGTCTGGGCGGTCAACTTTTGTTCGATACCAATGCGCGAAAATTAGTTCAGGTTCAGGTTCAGGTTCTGTGAAACGCGCGGCAGGCGTGTACGAAAATAAACAGTTTGCCGACAAGTGCGCGGGGCGATTCTGAATCTCGATAACGTTACAGTTCGTTTATCCGAGAACGCCATATGCGATGCGATTACCGTAAATGGATTCAATATCGATAAAAATACGCTTAAGTTACGGCATCCGCGATATCTGTATAGGATTATATCAAGCAATCGAATTACATCAAGTGTAATCTCGTGATAAGGCAGAAAGTATCGCGTCGTTTCGCCGCAGTATGTTTATCACGAGGAGTACGCTCTCCAGACTCTCCCATTGATTAAACAGCGCAGAACGGCCCGATAATCAAATTTACGAGAGGAACAGATTTTATCAGATTCACGAAGAGGAGAGAGAGAGAGTTCGCTTGTAGTCACCAGTGACGATTAAAAATTAAAACGGGAAACTTGTAGTCAACCCAACTGACATATTCCTTTATTTGTTTAATACAACGTTTCGATTCTATTCTTTGGGTCCTTGTCAAGTAATACTAAGTGAGTCATCGTCGTCACATAAGACGGAGTCGAATCATAAAAATACGTGTACACGTGTGGCACTGTGGCTGCTGGGCTCGAATGTTCGGGCTACAAGTTTCCCGTTTTAATTTTGTATTAAATTCCTTTTTTAGTTCCACGATAAAACGGTCGCGAGAAGACTTCATACAGCGCGATTCCTTTTGTTCAGCCTAATCTGCAGTGTGCTCTTTGCGTCTACACCCACAGAAAAAATTTCCGGATCCAATGCTGTTGCACTTGAATGTATCATAAAATAGGATCGATGTAGCGCCAATCGTATGTGTTGTAGAGAAAGGAATTATACTTTAATCTTAAAATTCTGAAATTTAAAATAAAATGACAGTATGTGTCGTTTTTTTTTGTGGAATATCGTGTTGCCAACTTCGTGCGTTGTAAGATGGGGGAAAATTTATTCTAAACTTACATTTATTCAAGTTACTCTCGTCTCAATGTAGTCTTTTTAACTTCGATAGAGGAGAATAAGAATTATTGATTCTATTTTGATATTGTCTTATTTTTATACTAAATGAGGTTGTGAGAAATATAAATGCGTCAAGAATATTTTCTGTCTCAGTAACGGAAATCCTTTCTGCGGGTGTAGAAACGTTCTATCGTGTAGCACTGAAAAACCGTAGCTATAATCATGGCTTGCTAAAAATATTTGGCTGCCGAAACTATAAATTTCTAAAGCACAGCAAACGGTTTGCCGTAGCACCTAATACAATAGGCACAGTAGCAAAATATTTGGCTATCCCAACGAAATATTAGCCGTCTATATTTTACAACTGAAATTCAGTTGCCACAGACAGTTTTCAGCTACGGCAGCTACAGTTTTCTCTCCGCGAGTCAATAAATACGCTTAAAATGTTGGATAAATTGTATATTATACACTGTACAATCGTACGTTGTCGACAAATTTTGTAAGCGTCTTGATTTGCTTATATAAACTAGAATGTTTTCAAACGCAGAGGGCACATTGTAGATCAGGCTTTCAGGATCGTGATCTCTGTAACGATCACGCACGAGTTACATCATTTCGCGTGCACGTGACACACTTCTCGTGCCAAAGAAGCTGGCGAGGGTATTTTTTAAGTAATTCCCCCGCAATCTTTTTTGTTTTATTTCGTGACGAGTATGCGAATTTTGTAATCGTCGCCGATTCGAGAGCGATCTTCGAGTTTCTCTTCAACGTGATCGGCTCTTCGTCGACGACACCGGCAAATAAAGCGATCGCGCAAATGCGATTATGACGGCGCGGGTGAAACATCCGCAAACTCTTGCGTGTAGTCTTTACGACATTCGCGAGACAATTTGTCACGAGAAGCTAACGTCACACGCATAACTCGAGGTCGAAGATTAATTGGCGAGCGATCTCGTAATCGAGCGCCCGTACGCGAGTCCTCCTTTTGACTGCAATATCAAAAATCAAATATAACTGATAATTGAAAAACGTTATCTGTCGAAACGTGTGTCCGAAACGCGTGACTGAGCACTTAAATATCCGCTGTTACCTTGGCAGAGTTACTTTCACATTTTTATTTACAGTTCACGTTTTTTTGTTTTTTTAATATCTTATAACTCAGGATTATCTACAATATTTTTATTTCTAATTCAGAAGCATTAGATTTATATCTCTACTTATTTTGTTATTAGAGTCACCGAATTATTTCCAATTTTAAAAAGGACCCGAGGCGAAAATCTAAGTCATACACAGTTGGAAAATTTATGTTTTCTTGTTAAAAGAAATGCCCGTTAAAATTTTTGTGTTAAATGGTTAACACATTCATGTGTTAATTTAACAGATTGCTCTTATGTTAATTGATCTTAAATGTAAAATTATTAAAATAACTGAAAAGAAATGTTAAAACAACACAATGTGTACTTATTTTGTAATCTTACACAATACATATGTTCTATATTATTAGTAACAAGATTTATCTGTTAAAATTTACAGAATGAAATGTTGATTTTATTCTATATAACATAAGAGAGTGATCTCGGACCATTTGGCTTATTACATCTGGGCCTGGATAGATCAGTTGGAAGAGCAATCGCCTGGCAAGCTGAAGGTCCTAGGTTCGAATCCTAGCTCGTTACTTTTCTCGCCGAAAAATAAGTGGCGTGTCTTATTGTTAGTGCCTACCTCCCCGAAGATACATTCCTATTTATTATGAAATGTAAAAATTACATTTTTAAAATTAATTTTGTCATTAAAAATATGTTAAGTTTACATAAAATTTATGTTAAATGATTTTGAGATTTGCATTTATTTTGTGTTAAAATATTAACAGACTATTAGTGTGATCCTTTAACTGACTTTAACATATCCATATTATGTTAAATTAACACAAAAATTTGTGTGGACCGTTTGGAACATGTGATATCTGTTAAATTTAACACAAATTTTTCAACTGTGTATAAATTAACTACGACATACGCGCATCATCTGTTGGTTCTACCATAAATTTATTGCCCTTGGAGTGGAAAATTCATTCTTAGATCGTGTAATCGTTGCGAAAAAAAAGATTTGACGGTTCGAATTTGGACGTTGAAAACTCACTGTCTCATATTAGACTCCTATCTCATAATAGAGGACTCTCCTCTATATTTAAATGCCACAAGTACATATACACAACGCTTATATTTCGAGCATTTGCATAACACAGATGTTCGCCTCGGGAAATGCCCACGTTTCGAAAACTTGAAATAGAACACGACGATTTAATTCGCTGCGTTATCAACGATGATTTAGCGTTCCGCATTCGTACACGTTCGGCGACGATGTTCAAGTTTCTGAGTCGGCAAAAATCAAAACACAGTTCTCTCGCTTCCTCCGATACGCAACAATGTCAACTTCGGTAACATACTGTTCCAGAACTCCTCGGTAACTTTACGACGATTCTGAAACCGTACGTCACGTAACTGTTTATGCAATTACAAAGAGCATGACGGAATCGAATTTGACTCATATCGCTGCCAAATCGAGACACAAGCTTCGCATTGGCGAAACTGGTTTCGCGAATAAATATCTTCCTGTTAAAGTAGCCGCGGGCACAAAGTCCGCGTTTTAAAGACGTCCATCATGTTCGTCCCGGCTCGAAATTATATCCTGACAATTACATAACAATTGCAAAATTATATAATTGTCAGGATGGCCAGGATTATTTTGCAACTTGGACATTCTCGCGTTTAATTCCACTCGAATTAATACGATACGCATATTCTCGTTCTCGTAGTGAAGATAAAAGGGGAAATTTCATTTACATCTTGTCGATAAATGTGCCTTTCTGTCACATTTAGGCACATTTGAACTAATGAAAAGATATTTTTGGGACACGCTCCCCTGTAAACACAGGAAATGTCGGGATAAGATATCGGCAAATTAAAGATTAATGTAACTGCGTGTACGTATTGTGTCCGTGTCTACCAACGCTTTAATTTTAATCTCGGTTTAACTTAATTTATATCTCTTTCTAGTTTTGCACGAATTAAAAAGTTTAAACCGAGACGAAAGTTAATCTGCATTGGTAGAAACGGGCATTGGAGCTTCTTCGAGATTTGTTCCCACCAAAAATGTAGAAAAGTTTTCTCCAAAAGTAAAAAGGGAGAAGAGAGCTCGTAAAAAGTTTATAGAAGGCTGTCTCGAGGACTTAAATACAGAAGTCAACTGACGGAAGGTCGATTTTATTTTTAGAGTGTAACTTATCTATAAAGATAAAAATACAGTAAGATAAAAGTGTCAATAGACTACACAATAACTTAGGACCTTTGTCACGTGTTATGTACTGTGTACACAACGGCCAAATAGGAGGGAACAAAGAGCAAAGAATATCTGGACAAAGACGTAAGGAAAAACTCCGACGGGACCCGTTCAAGGCTTTTGATGGATCATTCTTATAGAAACGGATTTTGTGCTTGCTTATTCAATCGTCAGCGTCCGCCTTTCGTGATAAAAGAACCTCTCGCATTCTTCATCGAAATCCGAGGAATTACCGCTCGCGCAGGATCGAGATCGTCGTCTAAATAAATCCCGATCCGTCGCCGATTTCGCGTTCGTCTCACGCGCTTTTGTCATCTCCGCATTAATTATACACAGAATCGATAAATCACGGAAAGAACTTGGACGATGGTCGTTTCAACAGAGACAATTCAAACGCATTTCTCCTCTTCCATGTTTGCGGCGACGACGATTGATTTAATGGGGGGACTTGTCGATAACGCACGGTATACTTACCTCAATGAATAAGGATCCATTCTTTCTTCTTAATCGCACTCGGTAAATATCGGTTGACACGCACGTCTGCGTGTATGTTGGTACGTTTCTTCTCCCTCTTGCTGATTGGTGCTAGTCGAGTAGGCGTCTCCCTACGAGTAGGCTCTCGTCAACTCTGCCCGGCGTTGGCCAACATTTCGTAGTCTGAAATCACATCACAGCCCGAATTATTAAAAGTATAACATTGCCACGTGACACGGCGAAGTCTAATTATTATACAGGGTGTTATGTAATACCCGCATCAACGCTTATTGTGGGATAGAGTAGACTAGACTAAGTCGAAAAGTCCTCTACCATTTTGCAATTTTCGCAAAAGTCAGCGAGTTATTAATTATTAAAAATCGCTGTTTTAGGCCGGCCCACTGCCCAATTCAAACGTGCGGCGAGATCGATCGATCGTTACAACTCTCTGCGCGCCTAGTAACGATCGATCGATCTCGCCGCACGTTTCAATTGGGC
>NW_011967020.1:2234-15487 GCF_000949405.1 Vollenhovia emeryi | reverse complement strand
AATTATTAAAAATCGCTGTTTTAGGCCGGCCCACTGCCCAATTCAAACGTGCGGCGAGATCGATCGATCGTTACAACTCTCTGCGCGCCTAGTAACGATCGATCGATCTCGCCGCACGTTTCAATTGGGCAGTGGGCCGGCCTAAGACAGCGATTTTTAATAATTAATAACTCGCTGACTTTTGCGAAAATTGCAAAATGATAGAGGACTTTTCGACTTAGTCTAGTCCACTCTATCCCACAATAAGCGTTGATGCGGGTATTACATAACACCCTGTATACATGCAGCGTCACTGCGCAATAATGGCGTCCTTCCTGCCGAATTCTGTTTAGTACACTGAGAAAAATTTCCGATTATATCTAATCGGACATCTTTCTCAGTGCAGTAGGACATTTTTCTCAGTGTAGCTAAACTTACACTCCGATTAAATATAATCGGATAATCCAATTACATAATAACAAACGGATACATCCGATTACATTGTATGTCCGATGAAAAATGTGATCGGTTTATCAGTCAAATTTCATCGGTAACTGCATGATTTAATCGGAAAACGTCATCGGAAAAATTAACCATCGGAAACACTCGTTTAATGGGCTTGCCCGACGAAACTTTTTCCCAGTGTATCGAATTCGATTCTTGAGTAACCACGCGGTCGTGAGGTCGAGCGTTGCCTCACATCCATCTTGTACGTTTTAAAAACCATAAGTATCTCGGTCACGGCAATGCAGCAATTTTTGTGGCTGTTGCACCGCGCGCGGGACAGCGACTTTCTACATATATGTCGGATGCAAAATCGATTTTTCCCCTTGCATCGCCAATTCTCTCGCTCTCCGTCTCTTTCTCGTAGATCCTATGCCGTTAACGAAATTTCGTCGATTATTCGATTGAGATAAGAGAAAATGTAACAAAGTCGAATTTCCCGCGATTACCAGTTAGTCGGTCGTCCTCTCGTGGCCCATCACGCGGTACTTTTTCCACTCGCAGGAAACAAATTGCACCGGCGCAACTCGTGCCGAGTAAACGAGCGTTCGCGTGAGCGTAGATCACCGCCTCGTTTCAGTGACTTGTACGCTCCAGCCACGGGCTGCCGTCAGGGTTTTCTCCGGTGACTAACGATCGCCACGGGTCCCAGAAGGAGCCCGGCGATTTCATCTAAATTGCTCGCACGCGCGCGCGTCTTATCCGACTTTCATCCCGCGTGACTTCCACCGGCGACCTGCGAGCGGCGATAAACCGAGAGACCCATCGGCGCGATCGACCTCGCGTCCGGAACTCGGGAGAGAATGAAGCTGCCCGGGAGTAAAATGGGGCGCGAAATGGAGACGACTTTTCGGTCGACCGCGAGGCCCCACTTCCGCCAGTTAACTTTAATCTCGGTTTAACTTACGTTTTGCCCTCTTCTAATTCTTAGGGTCGATCCGGACGAACTTGCACAGCGCACAAACGTACACTGAGAAAAATTTCCATCGGATACACCAATTAAATGGTCCGATTAAATGATGGACCCGATAAAATGCGGTTACCGATGAGATTTGACTGACAAACCGATCACATTTTTCAACGGATTTACAATTTAATTGGATATATCCGTTTGTTATTATGTAATTGGATTGTCCGATTGTATTTAATCGGACATTTTTCTCCGTGTATGCATAAGGAATCTGATTGGGCCATAAGTGCATGCGTAAGGAAATAAACCAATCAATTTCTTTATGCGTATGCTTACGCACTTGTGCAAGTTTGTCCTTAGAACGAAAATTAAAAATCATACACCGAGAAAAATGTCCGATTAAATATAATCGGATAATCCAATTGCATAATAAGAAACGGATGTATCCAAGTAAATTGTATATCCGAGGAAAAATATGATCGGTTCTTCAATCAAGTTTCATCGGATGTGTCCAGAATTTGATCGGAAAACGTAACCGGAATTTTTCTCAGTGTGGATAAAATCGCGTGGACGAAACGTTGATTCAATCAAGTCGGTGCAACTTCGCGCCCGACTGCGCGAAAGAATCCGTCGCTTTTATTCGCGATGAGGTCTCGCGCGAGAGGAGTTTTTGCGCCGCGATTTTTCCCGCAAGAGGAGAAGAGAATTGGCCGGCGTGCACGGATAATTTATGCGCGTCGCGCGGCGCAAGAAACACTCGCGGCAAATACCGTAATTGTCGTGGAGAGCGATCCATCATGTCGGCGAACGGCGCAGTTTATCGGCTCGGATGTTACAAGCTCGAAAAAAAATTCTGAGCAAATTCCCGGGATAAGAGTCGGCGCGCGGTAATGCGCGACTTTCCTCAGCATTTCGTGGAGTCTTCCAGGGTCTTCCGGTACGCACTTAGCGCCGTGAAAGCAACGCGCCTCTTAACACTGTTCTTCACGACGCGCACGATGCGCGAAGAGTTCAGGCTTTTGGAAAAGGACAGTCGTCGCGCTTTACAGCAAATTGTTGTTATTGTAAAATACTTGAATTAACTCTTTTCGAATCTGCGAGCCTCTGCAGAAATACGCTGTCCAATTTCATTTAATGTTGCATCGCTTTTACAAATTGTTTCTACACGGAGGGAATTTTCTTTTAAAATTTGCCCCGGAAATTATGTGATCGTGGGACAACATGGCATTTCCAAGATTTTTATTTGAGTTTTTTTGAAATTTTACCAGTAATTATACTTAGCACACATTTTACTGGTAAAATGTATGGTAAAATTTCAAAAACCTCTCTTCGAAATGCCATGTTGTCCCACGATTACATGTTTTTCAGGATAAATTTTAAGAGAAAATTCTCCCCGTGCAGTAACTTTTACACCTCAAAACATTACCTTTTTAAAAAGGTAACAAAAGACGCCAAGCGTGCAAATCGAGCAGAACTGTATGATTTAATTAGTTGGAAATATTTTGTTTAAAAAATAACATTTTTATCTTCTCTACAAATATATCTTCTTTAAGGATCTTTTCTACAAAAGGATTTTCTCTACAAAAGTGTCTTCTCTACAAATTTTAAGAGAAAATTCTTGCCCTGCAGTAACTTTTATCTTATACTGGAGGACAAGGGATACTGAATTTTTCTATCTCATAAATCTCGACGTTTCGAATTGTACGATCAATCGACAGGGTTTGATTGCGAGTTAGCCTAACTACTACATTCGTCGTACGACAAATAATTTAAGCATGTTGGTTGCAGGATAGAAAAGTTTTCGAGTATCTAGAAATTTTCGATCCTGCAGCCAGCCAACACGCTTAAAAGATTCGTCATACGACAAATGTATTAGCCTTAAGCGTTAAGGCCTCTGTCCACGATGCTAGAATATGGACCGACCTTTAGCTCGACCCACGAGCGTAAATGCGACTCGTAGATGCGAGCGGATGAAAATTACGCCGGTTATGCGCTTAAGATTACACCAACACAAGTCTGGGTTAAGAAGATCCAGATTATGGTCTTACGGTACACACAAACAATGCACATGGACAAAGGAAGAATCAGCCTCACACAAGACAGGGTCAGACTGATTCCGGCTTTGTACGAAATCAGGAGGGAGAGAAAAAAACGACACGCGGCCCACGCTTTTCTCCTCAATCTCTTTTGCAACAGAAGAGAACGATGAAAATATGTCGTTTGTCGCTCCATCAGCTTCCGGTTACGGACAATGCAGGTACAATCGATTCTGTCGTCCTACAACGTTCTCGAAACATTACTGAGGCCCAGTTTTTCATTTTCTTGTTACTTGTTAATCATGATTAACTTTGTTAATCATGATTAAGCAGTGAGAAAAATGTCCGATTAAATATAATCGGATAATCCAATTACATAATAACAAACGGATATATCCAATTAAGTTGTATATCCGATGAAAAATATGATCGGTTTGTCAGTCAAATTTCATCGGTAACTGCGTTTCTTCGGATAAATTTCATCGGATGTAGCCATAATTTAATCGGAAAAATTAACCGTCGGAAACGCTATTTAATCGGTGATACCGATGGAAATTTTTCTCAGTGCAGAGATTAGTCGACTCTCTGTCTCCTCTTAGATAATAACATAGAAAAATATAGAGAGTCGACTAACGCCTGGTTAACGTTTAACCAGAAAATGAAAAACCGAGAGACAGATTAATCGTCACTACGCGGGGTAAAGGTCGCAAAAGTCGCCCGTCGCGATTGCACGGGAAAGTAATTGCACAACTATCAGCAAATGAAAACAAATGAAACGTGAGCATCGCGACAGATTTGAGGCTCGATAAGTGCGGCGGCAATTTCAACTCGCGCCGAACGCTCGAATATTCTTTTCTGGCGCGAGCTCGTGAAAAGTGAAAAATTTTATTGACGAAATTCTTCGATGAAATTCTTCACTTTTCGCGAGAATTCACTCTGGAGGAGGAGAAGATTCACGATTGAGTCCCAGGTAGTTCCGGATGCTCTGACAGTTGCCATACAGCACGCACGTCCAAAAGACGTCTTAAATGTGTCTTTTAGACGTGCGTGCTGTATGGATTTCTGATGTTCAGGTAAATTCTGGATCTCGCATAGTGAAAATGCTAAAAGTGAGCGGCTTTGTCTCTTTCTAAGGGAACAGTTAGAAAGAGACAGGACTGCACACTTTTAGTATTTTCACTATAGTACTCGTATAGTAAGATACAGAATCGACCACCTGGATGCAACAGTTCAATATTAAGTTTAATAATTTTGTCGCTAATTTTTGCGGAGCAATATGGAAATGGATAGACGCGGTAACTATCGCGGTAAATGTACCACGTGTAATTGCGATGAATTCATGTTTTGTCTAATGCAATTTGTCTAATGAAACATTGCCCTCCAGGTGATAAATTCTTTCTTACAATATATCAGGGAGAAAATTGAAAAATTTGCTAAATTTCCCTTCTATTTATACGGGACATTATTATTAGGACAATGTCCTGTATACGCAATTCCGCTTTAATTTCACGTTTACTTAAAGTGGAAAAGAGTCACTTTTTTCCGTTATAATTTCGCTGAATTTAGAGTGGACATGTTTCGCAGTGTACTACAGGAAAAGGAAGCCTCTCTGTCGCCAACGAACGTCGCATTCGCTCGAGCTACGAATCGCACTACTCCATTTAAAAGGGGTTACACCAGTCTAGAATTTTCAAAAAATGCAAAATTTTTTTTCGCTAAAAGTGTACTTTATAGTGTTAAGAATAAGGTATACTTGGTCTTAAAGACTCATCATCGCCCGATGAACCGGTATGAAGCGGAAGGCTGTTCGGATAATGAGCACCTCCGCCAAGAAGCTGTGAATGTCTGCAGACAACGACGACATTGAAGTAAATCAATCGTTCGGTTTTTTATTTCTTTTTATAATTTTATTTATATTTATAATTATAATTTATATTATAAATATAAATTATCGTTTAATTAATTTCGTGGCTGTTTTCTCTGTTATTTCGGATAATGTTGTATGTAAAAAGTGCGGGACAAATGTGTCGTTCACCGAGACGGCTAAACGTGGCCTGGGGTTTAAAATCGTTATTTCTTGTGAAAAAGGTGAAAACATTTGTATTCCGAACAGTCCATTTATTGATAAAGAAAAAAAAAACGAAATTAGTCGCCGAATTATATTAGCAATGCGTTTATTAGGAATTGGTTTCAATAGCATTGTGAAGTGTTGCGCTTTTATGCTGCGAGGGAGGCCCGACAATCATTAAAATCAACCAGAAAAGAAAAAGAGGATGAAGATTTAAACCTAGAAGGACAGCTTTATGGTGCAGGCATAGCAGACTAAAGGTACGTTGGGTTAAAATTCAAAAATTTGTGCATTATGTTAAAAAAATCTTACTTGAAACTTTAAACACGTTTTTCTCAGAACAACTTTTTTCAAATTGGCTCGCAGCATAACTCGAACAATTTTCATCCAAATCATTTCAAGTTTGCGGCAAATTGGGACTAACTAAATTCTGCACAGAAGTACGTAGCCGTTTTTCGATATGTTTAAAACTTTTCTTTTTATAAGCAATTATATACGACAATTTTTGACCAAAAAATTGACTTTTTTTTCAGAGGCTTGCCATTTCCAAACCAACCGTCATTTTAAAAATTCCCTACGTATTTCTCTAGCTATTTTCATAAAAAATAAAGAAATTTTTGGTTTTTTGTTCTAGGATAAAATTTGTGGACGTTATGCTGCAAGCCCCGGAGCACCTCTCGCAGAGCAGCCATCCAGTGACCGGACCCTCACACTGCTATTTTTAATGATAAATGGACGAAAAAAATTAATTTTCATATTATAATATATGTATAATAAAGCCATAAAATTAGTTTTAATTTTAAACTTTGTTTTACATGTAAAAAAAATTCCCGAAATTACCCTTGCGCAAGACTGTCTAGACTGGTGTAACCCCTTAAATACCGTAGATATACGCTGTGTAATTATGTCATTGTTGCACGATAAATAGGCATCGTAAACTCAAATAACCTTTTTATCGTAGTCCGACAAACTGATAAGCTCTATTTATTTCCTCGTGCTTCCCACTCGTAATTACGACTACGAAATGGCTTCCGATAAAGAGGACCAAAATACATACATCGACTCAGTTATGCAAATTAAAAATTTGGACATTGCTCATTCTAACTTGTAAAAATGCAAATTGGAAATTTGGACATTACTTCGTCATCATGAAGGCAAGTGATTATTAAAACTTTGGGCAACCTCATAGAAGAGGCTATGATGAAAATTGCTTACTCCAGAATTTTTATTTGCACACAAAGCTTTCTCTATGAGGAAGCCAAATTTGAATAGACAACTTGCCAAAATGTTAATGTTGCATTTTGCAAATTTCCAATTTGCACCTTATAAATAAAAAACAACTTGCCAAAATGCTGATGCTGCGTTTTGCAAATTTAAAATTTGCACCTTTAAAATAAAAAAAATAGTCGAGATGTTGAGGAAGCAATGTGCAAATTTCCAATTTGCACCTTTAAAATTAAAAAAAAAATTGAATAGACAACTTGCCAAAATGCTGATGTTGCATTTTGCAAATTTCCAATTTAAAATAAAAAAAAAGGCTACATGATGAGGAAGCAATGTGCAAATTTCCAATTTGCACCTTCCCCCTCCCCCCCGTTTTAATAATGTCCGTGCGTGCGTGCGTGTGCGCGCGCGTGTGTGTTTTAATTTTTACCGTTCAATTACACGTTACAGTGACGCGATTAATTTTTAAGGCCAGTGACTGCATGGTCGAAGATTTATTTTCAATTTGTTATTTAACACAATCTCTCATCTCTCACTCTCATTTTACACAATACTATTGTACAATTACTTTGAATTCTTCTTCCAATTTTATTTGTATCTACATATGACAAGCGTGTAGCTCCGATTAATTATTGGTTTATCCTTTTTAGGATGTGTGCTTGACCTAAATCCTTGGTCGAAACGTCGCACTGTATATTTTTGATTTTTAATTTATTAAACACGTGCCAGATAAGATCGACTAAACTTATCCACTGTGTCAAGTTCAGAATAATTTCCAAATATTCATCGAGTTTATGTGTCGCGCACTGTTGATTGTGTAATACACTTATCTTATGCAAAAGGCAGTGAAACCTGCGATTACACCACAGCACATAGCACACACAGTCCTATGAATATTCTTCTCGAGTGCAAATATTCTTAATTTCAGAATATTCCAATCGAGTATTCTACAAATATATAGATTATTACAATTAGAAATCGTATATTTAACAAGGAAGAACGTTTTCAGAATATTCGTCGAGAATGTCTTTGGAACATTCGTTCGGAATAATTTTTTAATATTCGTCGAGTTTATGTATCGCACATTGTTCATTGTGCAATGCACTTAATGCAAAAGGCAGTGCAACCTGTGATCACACCATGTATAACCGACACGCTATATTCGACAGATTCTATTCTATTCGCATTCGAGAAAGATTTACGGTAGTGCCAGTCGAATGCTCGACGAACATAAGATAGATATATAAAAATGGAATATTCCAAATACTCTCGAAGAATATTCCGAAAAATGTTCCTACACACAGAAAAATATATACTACCTGCAAGTAAATATTATTTGTTCCAAGTATTTGATAAGTTTATATATCCAGAAATCTATCGTAATCATGTCGTCGCAAGTGTTATATTTACTCAAAACATATTCTGGTTCTCAGTAAGTCTAGTACTTGAAACAAGAATACATAGAATTATTTGAAGCAAAACAATTTCGTTTCTTCTGATTTTATTAAAAGAAGCATACGGAATTCTTCAATAAGTTTTATAATTTTCTTCAAAGAAGAATTAAATTCTTTCTTTGAGTATAAGATGGCAAGCTTTTCTAAGACTAGTAACAAGTATATCTTAAAACTATTATTAAGAAAATATTCTTTGTTGAGGCAAGCTATTACTTAAACGGAATAAAATAAACTGAGTAATTACTTCTCTTAACTGTACAATATTTTTCTGTGTGTAGGAGTGTCCTGCGCTATCGGGGTTGCAGATTAAGCTTCAGGGCTGGGGTCCTTAAATTATGACCCGGTTAGAATGTCCGCTTTAAGGAAGCGTTGACCTTACGAACCGCCCTCCCCGAACTCGCCTCTCACGCAGCCCCGCGGCTGATGGAGCCGCGTCACAAATTTCCCCTCGAATTTCGGGAGCGACGCCAGGCGTACTGTGCTGGGCCCGCTCGGCTCTCCGTTACGCTCCCAGTGTTTACAAGGAACCCACGAGAATCGATCGATCCGGCGCGGATCAACGCCCCGACGTGGCGTCACGTCGCGGAGGACCGACGTTAAATGATCCAACAGGTATGCGGACGGCCGTCAGCAGGCCGTCCCTTTCGGGTGCGTTTAACGTTATTTCTCTTCCCCTCCTTCCTTCCCCCCTCGAGTTTGTACAGTTTATTGCCCTCGAAACGCGAAGGAAATGCGAGCAACGCGGCCGGAGGCTGTCCCGCGGCGACAACGATTCGACGACGATTCAGATTTATTGTCCGCGAAGCTGCGACATGGACAAAATGACGAAGACCTCGCGGGATGCAGGGACTCGTCGGAAACGGGCGAAGGGAATGAAAAATCTGGAGCGGATGAAGTTAAAGGGACCTGAAACGCCCGCACTGAGACGTTCGAAAATTGTCGGACCCGCGGGCCTCCTGGCACTCCGAGTCCGAGCACTCACCTTTCCAGGCCGTGTCTGGGAATCGATCCTCCGTCGAGCGTCGTCGAACGTCACACGCGGACTGGGACCGGGAAAAGCTGACTGGAAAAACGACCGGAGACGCCAGCCGCTCCTCTCCCCCCTTTCTCCCTTCCTTCCTTGCTCTCGTATAAGTGGAATTGTTCCGCAGGTATGAAACCAGCACGGTGGACGCAACGCGATGCTACCCGACAAAGCGATTCGACCGGCGAACCGGGGCTTCCCGCTCGGCGGCTGCTAGACGACTGAGCTTTGGAAACCTCGTTGCCTCGTTTCCCCTACGTGCTCCTTCCCTTTCGGCTCGTGTTCCGCCTTGCGTTACGCATCGTTATCCGTGCCGTTCGGTGGTGGTGGCGGAGGCTCGGCCAAGGGTTGCACGGCGCACCACCGCCAATCGTTACGCCTACGCTACCTCGGGCCTATCCAGGCTGTAGGATTCTTTGTTCTAGTGGCTCGGCGATGCCAGGCTTGTCTATTTCTCCCGGAGGAGAGGGAGAATACCTGATAACGTTACCTACAGCGAGAGCAATTTTCTACGGATAAACCAATCAGATAGTGCGTCCGATTATAGTTAATCTTCCCGATTACGTTTCCGATCAAATAATGGATATGTCCGAGGATACACTGACAAAAAAATTTTTAGAACTGAGTAGACAGATTTGCTTAACTCTTTAGTCGTCATGGCTTCCAAAGCCAAGATTGCTTAACTCTTTTTTACTGGAACAAGTATTTGTTCTAGTTAGATAAAAATGTAAAATTTCAAGTAAACCTGTGTATTGTATTAAGTAAATTAATTAAAATCAGTACATTTTCTACATTTAACTAAAGATTTCACGAGATAGAGAATACTATTTGTTTTAAATGAAACCATTGTTTTTGTCAAATAAGAAATCCAGTTTTCTTCGCTGTGAAACTTCGATCTTAGTAAACACCTTATAGAATTACAGTAAAATGTTTTAATTTAAAATTTTCTACTGTTTGATGTTTAATAAATACTCGTTTATTATGGCCTTTAATAATAATTGATATTCGATTATATTTAATTAAATATTGTTTTCAGTGTAGGTTTAACAAAATTCAAAGTACACGGAAAGAATTTTTTTTTAATTTACCGTGAAAACGTAGAACAAAATGGCATTTTGAATAATTTTATGATAGTTCTCTGAAATGTTATCACACATTCTACTAGTAACGTGTGTATTTGCTATAATTATAGTAAAATGTATAGATTCTTCAAAATGCCACGTTGTCCCACGATTATATGATTTTCATAATAAATTTGATGAAAAAAATTCACTTCTCGCGTAGGAATTCTTCATGCAAATTTCACGATTGCAATATGCATTGCAGAGATATACGAGTCGAGCACTGTTGGTGTGGAGTCGAATTTCTTTTTTTTCTGAGTTGGAATTAAATCGACAAAATTGCTTAAATCGTATCGCTTTTTAACGCGCACTTCTAATGCATTGCTCTTAATTGTGAAAAGATTAAAGTCTCTACGCTAATCTCACAATCACGCTGAGAAAAATTTCATCGGCTAAACCTATTAAATAGTGTTTCCGACGGTTAATTTTTCCGATTACGTTTTCCGAACAAATTACGGACACATTCGATGAAATTTGATTGAAAAACCGATCATATTTTTTTATCTGATATACCATTTAATTGGATATATCCGTTTGTTATTATGCAATTGGATTTTTTTTAATCGGTTATATCTAATCGGACATTTTTCTCAGTGCACAAACGGCAATAAGCAAAACGATTTCCTCTACGTGCGACATAAATTCAAATTTGCCTGAAAATGGCCTTTTTGCACCTTCAAGTTGGAATATCTCGGAATCTGACCTGTCCTGATAAGAAAAGACTTACAACGGATTCGGGTCCAATACGTGAAAAACTCTGGGTCACCTGGTCTGATCTTTACGTATGAAAAACAACTTTCTTGGTCGACTTTCCTGTGTCATTGTATGTTCGGGATCCGATAGCTTTGGGACAAAAATGGTTTTTGGAGACCGACACGGTGTATACTTGGATATTACTTGAGGATAGCTGGAAAAATAAATTTAAATAGCATTGAGATATAATGAGAAAGTAAAGAAAGACACGCATTTCGATGCTATAATAATAATAAAAGCGTTACTACAAAGTAATGTTTGCAGCAATCCTTTTATTAGCATTGAAATTATCTCGACTTCAGTGTGCAATGTCTCGGCCAGGGAAAATCGTTTTGGCACGTGCAAAAGCCGTATAAAACTGTCAAGTTATTAAATAATTTGAACATCGTCTGGAAAGGCGCGAAAGATTTCAGTCGTGGCTCTCCGAGATCTACTTGCCGAAGTTACGATTAGTTAATTATAATCGCGACGTCGTAGGGTCGACGATCGCGACTTTTGTTCCGAGCCGCACTCCACTTTCTAGCGTCTGCGTGATAAGGAGATCCAGTTTCTGGGGTTTCCCCTTTTTTTGTTAGCTCTCGAAAGAAAAACAGAAAGAAATTCTCGTAATCCGATACTATGTGTACTTTAGGCCCATAAAAATCCTTATCAATAAATAAAACGTTCTTCGAAAAGCCATTATCGTCGAAGACTGTGTAAACAGCAATGGGTGGCCTTAGTTTCAACCTGATTTGAAGCTCATTATGTGTCCTAGTTTCGAATAATCCTGAAAAGAATCCAGAAGAATTAAGATCTGCTCACATTTAACGAAGCATCGTGCTCTTGTTAATCCTCGATAATTTAATCATGACATACCGATACGATAAAATAAAATATACTTATTATTATCAAAGATTTTTGTTAATTACTCTGATGTTGTTAATTACTGCTGGCGACTTTTAAGAATATTCTCATTAGATATTTATTATTGTTTCGGCATTAATTAAGTTGTTCAGTCAGCATTAGGTATTTCTTTTCTTTATAATACATACTTATGCACATATTAAAAATTCCTTTCTTAGTATTGCGGCTTGTACATTTAAAATTTGTTTCCAGACTGTACTCGAAAATGACCCGAAAAAAAGGTATACACGTAATGACTAAATAAACATCACATTTTTCGCCGGTCTGGTCGACTTTTGGAAAATATTTTTTCTGTGTAAAAGATATTCAGTTCAAAAACAGCGAAAAACAAAAAACGTGAAATTAACAGTGTAAGGTCCAATTTCACCAACGTCGCGTAACTTTAAGCCTAGTTTAATTCGTTCTTTGTTTCTCCCCAACTGTTACTTTAGCAAGAGACAAAGAACGCATTAAGCTACACTTGAAGTTAAACAACGTTGATGAAACCGGACCTAAGAATAATCAAATTCCTCCTCGCACCGCTGCGAATTCGTTTCTCCTCGTGATATAAGATACGTGTAATTCCGATAAAAGAAAATGTAGCGGTGCCAGGTCGCGCGATATCTTGTATATTGAACCGCACAAAATCGATGACTCATCTCCGACGTATCAATGCGCAACCCCTTATTCTTTATCGATGCGAGAAGATAGGAAGCGTCGATACGACCGCCCGTGTAGACGCGCTTGAAATTCCAGCTGTGAATCAGCTGTTCGCGAGAAAAACAGACGTCACGTTGCCCGACACTACCGAGTTCTATTGTGCCCCGGGATGAATGCGGGAAAAGCTTGGCGCGACACTTTTGACGGCTCCAAGTGACGCGACGTGTTACGTAAAAGTGTAAAATTTCCAACTCTCGTCCCCACATGCGATAAAAGGTAATGGAAAATTCTAATTGCGCGGCGCGACTTCTGTTCGCAATAAGAAATAATGAGAAGCGACAATTTACGCGGGCGAAAACTCGACTCCGATTCACGGTCGCGGAATTTCGATTTTCCAGCTTTGCCCGAAAATGAGGCAATTTTTCGCCAGGCTCTCGATTACGATCGCTGACGTCAGGGCTTCCGCGTTACGGCACGCGGGCGAAACGATAACATTGAAAGCCTGTCGCGCGCATTAATCACAGGCGTAACGAACTCTTTTTTTTTCTCTCCTTCCGCAAAACTTTTAAAGGCCTTTGCGTCACGTGCGTCGCGCGATTTATGTACATAATTATTACGTACCGCTGTTACATTTCGCA
>NW_011967020.1:0-2106 GCF_000949405.1 Vollenhovia emeryi | reverse complement strand
TTCTCTCTCTCTCTCTCTCTCTCTCTCTCTCTCTCTCTCTCTCTCTCTCTCTCTCTCTCTCTCTCTCTCTCTCTCTCTCTCTCTCTCTCTCTCTCTCTCTCTCTCTCTCTCTCTCCTTGCGATGAGTTCATAAAACACACGTATGATGGAGTGAAAATGTACAACGCATTGCCAGCCGAGGTAAAGAGTTATAAGAAAATAGAACTGTTTAAACGAATGTTTAAACAGCATATTACAAGGAATGTAAATTAATGTATATCACAAATAGCTAAGAGAGCTAATAAAGATCCGTCAGTCCTTCTTTTTCTTCCCCCCTCCTTCCTTCCTCTTTATGCAAAATGACAATGCAGTCTACGGCGTTCTCGAAGAGGGAGAACCCTAAAAAAAACCTTCCTTCCCCATTCCTTGCCGTACGGAGAGAGAATTCTAAAATTCTTTTACCTAATCTAAATAAAAAAAAAGTAGCGGAAAGATGTGTGCCGGCACGATCCAGAAGTTTCTCGGTTTCTGTCACATAGATTACCGAGTGTTCGGAAATTTACTATCGTTTCTCAAGCTCAATTGCTCACTTGACCCGGCTAAATTGGCGGCATCGCCGTTTATTGTCGCGGATTATGTTGATACAAATTTTATTGAGACGTCTGTAACAAAACGATTTCGGACTTGACGGACCTTTTATCGTCGAAAATTGAGGAAAAATACTTATAAAATGAATCTCAAGTACATCCGCAATATATGTGATACATTATCAAGAGTAATGAAAACGTTTCTGCGAAAAATGGACAGTTGCAGCAAGAATCTTACAGTTGGAAAATTTGTGTTTTCTCGTTAAAAAAAATGCCGGTTAAAATTTTTGTGTTAAATGTTTAACATACTCGTGTATTTTATTTATTAATTTAACACATTGCTCTTGTGTTACGTGACCTCAAATGTAAAATTATTAAAGTAGCTGCAAAGAAATGTTAAAACAGCACAATATGTACTTATTTTCTAATCTGACACAGTACATGTTCTATATTATTAGTAACAAAATTTATCTGTTAAAATTTACAGAATAAAATCTTGATTTTATTCTATATAACATAAGTGATTTCGAACCGTCATTTCACTTATTACATCTGTAAAATGTAAAAATTACATGTTTAAAAATTTATTTTGTCATTAAAAATATGTTAATTTTACACAAAATTTATGTCAAATTATTTTTTAGATTTGCATTTATTTTGTGTCAAAATATTAACAGAGTAGTAGTGTGATCATTTAGCATATCCATATTATGTTAAATTAACACAAAAATTTGTGCGGACCGTTTGGGAAATGTGATACCTGTTCAATTTAACATAAATTTTTCAAATAACTAAATAATATATAAAATAAAATATGTTAAATTTCAATCAAATTTAACATAAAATTTTCAATTGCATACCAATAACATTCATATTAAACGCATGTCGGTGTTCCGTGGGTTTTAAACAATTTAAATAGTTTAAATAAACATGAAATCATTTATAACATTTTCAATTCCTCACGCATTACTGTATACTAGGCGGCTTTAACTGTTTCGCTCGGGCTTCCTTTCTCTGGAATTACCATTTTTCTATTATTCTAGTTCAATATGTCTGTTGTTTTATACAATATGTGTATATATATCTCTCTCCCTTTCAATTCTATTCAAATTTATTTCTCCTGTTATTCTTAGGTAATATCCAAATATACGAAATACCGATCCCCAATAATCCTAATGTTCCGAAGGCTACAGGATCCCATACTATACTAAAATAACACGGGTCAACCAAGAAAGCTATTCTTACCTAAAGACTAGACTACGTGATCCCAAGATTTTTTCATGCGCCGAACCCGAATCCGTTATTAGTTTTTTTTTCTTTTTTCCTAGCAGGTCAGGATTCTGAAATACCTCAGCTTAAATGTGCAAGCGGGCCATTTGGAGACGTAGTTCGATTTATGTCGCACGTAGAGGAAATCTTTTGCTTATTTCTGTTTACAGTGTCTTATACAGGGTGAATCTTAGCTGCTGTTCCAGCTTTTTACCATGAGAGATGGATTACCGACTGCAACTTTAGTTCACTGAACGGCACGAGAGGGCAG
>NW_011967019.1:116002-122284 GCF_000949405.1 Vollenhovia emeryi | reverse complement strand
TACTACTACTATAAAATACATATGAATAAGGGGGCCTCGTTTGCCTGTATTACACCCATTACCAGCTACTTGTATATGTTTATGGGTGTTTGTTTGACTTGATAAGTTTGTTTCATTATTGAAATATGTTAACCTACGTGTAACATTTTTGTATGTTGCTTTAAAATTATAACTAAATATTTAATAATTTACTTAGATGGTATACCCCAACTTCCAAGTTGCAAGTTACCAGAAACTTATTTTTACTAGGCGGAAATATTTTACCAATCCAAATATTAAGTTTTCTGATAATATTAATTATAAGATCAATGATTTTTATTGACCGTACTGGCAATTAAAATTCTTATTGCGAAAAATATTATCCCAACCAGGATTCGAACCTGGGACCTCCCTCAATCCGTGACGGGCGTCTTACCAGCTCGACTGGGGTTGTGATAATACTATTCGCAATAACATATATTACTTAAGATGCTGTTTACGCGTCTATTTCGACTTTTCAGAACAGTGCGTCGATACGGGTTGTCGACCATACACTGAACTGTCGATACGCGATTTTTAAATTTCCCTTTCCCCTGCCCTCCCCCGATCCCTTTTCCTCCTATTACGGAGGAACACCATGTTTTGAGGTCAATGGTGTATATAATAAACTATTAAGAATACTCTTAAAAGTCGCCGGCAGTAATTAACAACATCAATGATTTTTATTGACCGTATCTGGCAATTAAAATTCTTATTGCGAAAAATATTACCCCAACCAGGATTCATACATGACAAGTTCGATGAAACGAGCAATGAAATGAAAAAAAAATGTAAAGCATGTGGAAAAATATTAAACATATACGCATCAATTGAAAATAAAAATTTAAAACGTCACCATTATCGTTGTAGGTAAGTATGGATATAAGATACATTTCTATTAATTTTGTCGTATTTATTCTTTTATAACCCACTTTCTTAATCATTTACGTAAATCAGAGAAGACGGGAGAATTAACGGGAAAACAGATATTGGACAAGTACGATGACACACACGACGAAATGATAAAACGGTGCAACGGATGTGAGAAACTAATAAAACTGAGTTATTCTATTGTTTACGGTGATTTATACCGACACATAAAGCATTGTCTGTAAGTATCCGATTGAGAAGCATTTGAAATATTAATGAATATAAAATAGGTATAACGATAAAAAATAACATTTGAAAAAATGTAATTACAAGATATATAAAATACATGTGAATAAAGGGGTTTCGTTTGCCTACATTCCCGACTGCCAACACCATTTAGCACTACATGTGAATAATGATTATATGCAAATACGACTAAAAGAGCATAATTGTCCGTCTATATTGCTTCCTATAAATGAAAAGCTATATAAATTAAAAAATAAAAGGGACTCCACCAAAGTACCCATACTAACCATTCCCTCGTGCAGGGGCCACCTTAGATACGATGTATTTTTTCTTTGCGATTAATTATGACATAAATGCAGATTTGCGAATACATCTCAAAATTCAATGTCAGCTGACGATTTTCAAGGAAGTGAGGCACAAGCGGAAAGCGTAAAATTAAGTAACACCCAAACGAAATTACGTCAACAAAAGAAAAAGGAAACAAAGGAATCTGATAAGTAATTATTCATTTTGCTTAAATTATAACGCAACAAATTAAATAATACAGAGTTTTTGCAATACCGTTTTCTCAAATACGGGGAATGCTAAACTTACGTTATTGGATCAGAGACGGAACTGCGCATGCGCGTAGTTCACCGTAACGCTATTTAGATAACGTGTGACCTGTGTGAAGTTAGCACCCCATTTTTGGAATTTCAAAATTCTAAAAATTGTTCCAGGTTGTTCTAGACTTGTTCCAAATTGTTCCCGAAGATCAAATTTATATCATGGATATTTTCGCAGAAAATTAAAAAAACGATTTTTCTACCTGGCACCCCATGCCTGGCACCCCACTTTTCGACAATCCAACTTTTTAAGGTTGTTCCAGGTTGTTCTAGTTGTTCTAAACATTGTTCCAAAGTATTAGTTTGATTGGTCAACAACTTTAAGAGATATCGGAAAAAAATGATTTTCTACAAAAAATCGTTTTTGGCCAAAAATTAAAATTTGCTCAATATAACGTCAAATTAACGTCATCTTGTCTTTTTATTTTTCCTTAGAAGACAGGGAAACTTCAATTCAATTGTTTTTTTCCTGTATTAGAAAAACATGAGAAATAAGCTTGACGCGAAATCGAAAAGATGTGCTCACAATACGAGGTATACTACTTATGTACTTTAATTGAATTAAATAAAACCGTCGTGTGGAGTTAATTTTAACAATGTAGCCAACTATCTAAATATGAAACGTGCAAGTCCTAAACATTTTGAATATTTGATACTTTAATAAACATAGTAATATAAACATGCAAAGACATAAACGTGGCAGTTGGGGGACAAGATGGTAAGACAGCACAGTAGGCGATAGAATACGGAAGGAAAATGCACGAGTAGGCTGCTGAAAATAAATTTGGTGACAAGGTTCTATAATATTTTAGATTTTGACTTTACGTGAGGCAAGGGGACTCACGTTAAACAAGCATCCCGAAGTGAGAGGCAAGGGGACTCACGTTAAACAAGCACCCCGAAGTGAGAGGCAAGGGGACTCACGTAAATCAAGCACCCCAACCCAGGTAGAACACAAAATCATAATAATATCATAATGACATCAAGTAGAACTCATTTTAGGAAAAATCATGATGTCATTCGATACACTTTTTAGGAGCATTTTGTGATAAATTATTGATGTAGCTATGATTTTTAAGTGATTTTTAACTAGGTATGTAAAAAAGGAAATCACAATGACATCAAAACGATATCTAAATAATGTCAAAATGATGAGAAAATGATCAAATCATGATTAAAAAATGAGTTTTTGTAATTTTCTAATCCTCGTGATTGCTTGCATTCAATAAAATAAATTTAAAAATCAAATTAGACAAAGATAAACATATAATTTAACTATTAGTTAGCTTACCGTGAGGTTGGAAAAATTGGCTAATTCTACAACTGTGTTAGCGATTCTCGCTAGGAGAGTTCGCTGGTATCGCTGCGGATGAAAGCAGGGTGAGAGGACTTAGCGGTGAGAGGCTCAAGGAAAGAATTCACGCGTGAGAGGGTGAAATATCACGTGATCGTAACTCGGATCGTTTGAGTAAAATGCCGTATCACGATTTAATAATCACAGTATGCTTACAGTTGAGAAGTCTATGAGTATGACGGTAATGAAGTCCTTAATCATTTGCACGGTTCGATACATGGTGGATATCCCTTCCACCATGGTTCGATATTACTGATCGAGAGCCGGCCTCTGATGTGTAGATGCCCGTGAGCCGTGTCCACGCGGCGCCGGCGTGCGCGATGCGTGGTGAGCCTGAGCCGCCGGTGATGCTGTATCTTGAGCTGTCCGGGATGAGTCGCACTGGTGTGAGATCACTACGTGTCCGCACTGAGTCTAATCTCTGTTGAGAAGGTCCACTAGAGCACTTGAGAATCTTTAGCACTACACGACGCGTGTACTATGTATCGTAGCCATGAGCGAAAAGCGCCGGTAACGAACGTGAAGAAGCGCCGTCGTCTCGTGTCGCGATCGGGCATGCGCGCGCAGCGCTCATGCGCGGCGCTGCGCGATCTGACCTAGAGTCCCTAGAATGACTCTACGAGCGACTAAAGTCACTAGATATATATCTAGTGACTTTACGAGCGACCGCACCGCAGCGCCGCGCGACGGCCAGTCTCTTGGCTTCTTTCGTTTGTCGAACGTGTGTGAAAATGGTTCTGGTAAGTTCTCGTCGCCGGCAAAAGTACGGCGATCGACCGCAATCGCGACGAAATCCCACGGAAATAGTGTCGCGAGCGGAAAGTACGCGCCCGGTTTGTCGACCGCGTCGCGTCGGTCTCTCGTTCTTCCGCGCGATCGCCTCGCCCGAGTCGGATTCGCACGCGCGCCGTCCCGTTGATCCTCGCCCCGAGCGATCTTCCACGTGTTTCCCCCCCCCCCCCCCCCGCGAAATGTAGGCAAACGTTATCGTTAATAGAAGGAATTGTTTTCCGTGAATTTGCAGCCGGCGAAGAAATCCAAGGGCCCGATGAAGAAGCAGGTCCTTCGCGGCAAGGGACAGAAGAAGAAGGTGTCCCTGAGGTTCACGATCGACTGCACGCATCCGGTGGAGGACAACATTATGGACGTCACGAATTTTGTAAGTTACACACGATCGTTTCGGCCTGTAGTCTCGACACTTCCCTGTCCGCCAGCCGCGGGAATTCTCCTCGCGGCTGTTCGCCCGACGCGTGCCCTCGGGCGTGACGCGACCCTAACCTGTTCCTCGTGACTTCCTAACCTCCACGTGCAGGGGCTCGATCGTGCATGAGCACGCGAGAGGTTGAGAAGTTTCGTTGACAAGCGTTAAACTCGCCCGAGAAATTCGCCCACTTTTCGCAAGTTTTCGCTGGAGATTCGCGATCGAGCCCCAGAAGCTGGGAATCTCAAGTTCCTCGACTTTCAATTTGAATCCCGCGATGCCTGCCGAAGCTCTTGGATATTGCGTTGAGACGCTAGCTAGTGTGAAACAGCAATTTTGTTTCAGGAAAAGTATTTACACGATAAAATCAAGGTTGGCGGAAAGACCAACAACTTCGGCAACAATGTGGCCCTGGAGCGTAACAAGATGAAGCTCACCATCAACAGTGACGTAGATTTCTCGAAGCGGTGAGTAATGTCGTGTTTCGCAGTAACGTACTAGGTAGAACCTGGTGGACATTGAGCGATATTCGGGGATCTTCGTCTGCTACCGTAAGCTAAAGGAAGGGCGATATTTGCACTGATTTGGTAAAACTGTCTCCGTAGGTACCTCAAGTACCTGACGAAGAAGTACTTGAAGAAGAACAAGTTGCGCGATTGGCTGCGAGTAGTGTCGAAGGATAAGGAGACGTACGAATTACGATACTTCCAGATCAACAGCCAGGAAGACGAGGACGAGGAGGACGCAGAGTAATCCTCTATTCTTTCCATCGCAGACACGTCTGTATATATTTCTTTTAATAAAGAACAATAAAACCCGACATTCTCTTATTTCATTTAAATGTATACAAGTGTTCTCACTGGAAACTATGCACTTTTAACACTGAGTTATTTCATTTTTAATTCTGTCTTGTCAGATATTTCCCACGAGAGTTGTAACAAAAGAAACTAATGTATCAGCAATGTAATATTTTTAAAGCATACAGTTTGCCGTAATAACGAAGGTAAATAATATTTTATAGCATATCTGAATTGTCCGAACGCGTGAAAACGGTTGCGGTCAAACCGCCGCTACAAATGCATCCAAGTGTTGCTCCTTTATCTTTTCTGAAAGGAAGGAGAAGAATACTTGGAGTCGTTTGAAGCGACAGCTTAACCGCGGCTTTAAATCGTGTACTTTAAATTTTTATAATAGTTCTCCAATTATTCTAAGGTAAGATTTGAAAAATGATGTGAAGTAGATTTTGCAGCTAAATTTGCAGACGTGATCATCTGCGCGTGTCTCAACTAACACCTTCGCGATTTGGACGCGTCATCTGCCAAGAGCGTTAGTGCACTGCGAACTTTTCGCGGGAATCCAGCAATCCTTTGATTCAGAACTGCGACGACATTCTGATCAACTTAGTCGCCGATTACTTCAACATGCGAAATTATTTACGGCGAACTTTCTACCTACGTAGCTCGCCGTTGCCAATCTAATTTCTCTTTTCACGTCTCTTCCATTCAACATAAAATTAATAATTCTATCCTTCGTAATGAAATATTACGAGCGTCCATTTCGTTTATTCTATGACTTTGATGGCTCCGAAAAGCAACTATCGCAAGTACAGCCGTAAGGCTGATGGCGGAAAGCAATCCGTAAACGCCCAAGAGTCAGAGCACAAAGCAACATAATAGCTTACAACAAAGACGCAAACGTAAACGTAGATAGCGCACAAGCTTTGGCGTAAATGCAACGACATATGAATTAGATGTAAGTACGACATACGCCAAAGCTTGCGCGCCAATCTACATTTACGCTTACGTCTTTGTCGTGAGCTATTACGTTGCATTCTTCTCTGACTCTTGAGCGAAATCGAAAAAGTGTGTTCGTAATACGAGATATCCTATGCATATCAATTGAAATAAATAATAAATAAAAGCCGGCAAGCAGTGGCGCGAGTCGCTCCGTGCGTGGTATTATTTTTTGCGTTGTCGGTTTCCAAGACT
>NW_011967019.1:58831-112190 GCF_000949405.1 Vollenhovia emeryi | reverse complement strand
TTTACTTCAACAACATGTATATTAAAACGATATAAATATTTTAAAAACCAAAGGACGCTTTTATCTATAATATAGTGTACGATTCCTTTTTCATTTTTACATCATTTTTGCATCATTTTTTTATTAGTGACTTTTAAGTGACAAATAATGTCATGATGACATCCTAATGATATCATTATGACTTTTCTGTTCTACCTGGGATCGACACCGTCAAATTGCTTTGACCCGGCGAACAAATGACTCGACGTCGAGTCGACAAATTGGCACCGCGATCGACGCGTCGCTTCTCACCGGAGACCCCAATACCGGAACGTAAGCCACATACCTGGTGACGATCGCGACGACCGTCCGTTGTTCGCTGAACTCGCGCGTGAATGAAAAGGGCTCGGGGACGAGCTCGGGCCAACGGGTTCTCGAGGCCTGGCTGGACCGCGCTGGACCTCGCCGACGCCGAGAGCAAGGACGATCTCGGTACTCGACGTGCGACACGCGCCGCATCTCCGCGCGCGCGGCAGATTTCTCCTCTTCCGCCTCCCCGGGATTCGCACGCGAGAAATTCGAGCGGCTGCTCCACCGCGATGGCGACCGTGCGCCGCGCAACGCGCCGATTCGAAATATCGAGAGGCGCGAAGTTGCCGCGCGAGCCGCGTCGAGATATATCGACCTCTCGACGTGCGCGCGCACGCGATCTGCCCCCCGCGGCTGCACCTTCTCGAACTTTCCGCGTCGGAGCGAGAGAGAGAAAGAGTGAGAGAGGAGGCGCGAGGAGGTGCAGCTCGACGAGGTGCAGGTGTCGATCGTACGTTTGTCCCAATTTGTCCCGTCATCGTGACATTACGTGTTCTCGGATCTCATCCCGGATTTCGTTTCCGCAACGATCGCTGATCCCCGCGCTGAAGCGTCGTCGAACAGCCGAGCGATCGCTCTCGCTGATCATCTCAACTTAATCCCGTTGTCGAAACTGAGTACAGAAAGCGGGGGACTATTTTCCCGCGGCGGAGGGCGGAAGGCGAGCACGGCGACGGCGCGGCGCGGTGCGACGCGCGCAACCGCAGTGACGCACGACGATTGTTGTTCGAGAGAGTGTCTCCGCTCCGCTTCGTGTTCGTTCGTGTCAATTTGATTCAGCGACTGCCGCGGAGGGAGAGACAGACAGACACAGAGAGAGAGAGAGAGAGAGGCCAGTACGCGCGCGTGAACGAAAGGGCGAGCTGGAAAACGCGAGTGAAGGATCGTCGTCGTCGTGGTCGTGATCGCCGTTGTTGTCGCGCCGCGCGGGCCCCTCGCACACGGGGCACCATGAAGTTCCAGTACAAGGAGGAGCACCCGTTCGAGAAGAGGAAGGCCGAGGGCGAGAAGATCCGGCGGAAATATCCCGATCGGGTGCCCGTGAGTATCCCCGCGTGGCCGCGTGTAAAGGCGCCCTCCGGACGGGACGCGGCCCCGAGAACGCGGAAGGAAAGTCAACGGCGCTTTCGCTGCCGAGCTGCGCCGCCGTCCCTTTCCGCGGCGGCGGAGGGGAAGCCCCTCCAAGGTCGTGCTCTGCGTCGCATATCGCGTATCCCCGCGTCCGGACGAGACGCTTCTCCCCGGGAGGCGCCTGCCTCTCTCTCTCTCTCTCTCTCTCTCTCTCTCTCTCTCTCTCTCCTTTTTGCGCACTTATCGCGCTGCTCCTCGCGTATGCACGTACAACCCGTCATCCCCCGCTCGCGTATTGATCTGCTCCGCAACGTGCAATCTGCGAGGTTTCCCAACAGCGCGCCTCGACGCGAGCGTCGGGCTGTTTACCTTGGAATTTATTTACGTCGGGCCCCGCGACGCGTCTCGATTTCTCTCTCCCCCACCTGGTTCCGTCCCGTCCCGTCGTCGACGTAGACTTTGGACGCGAGGAGGCGTCCAGAGGCGTCTAGAGGCTCGTTGTCTTGGTCTGCGACACTCCGCTGTGCTGGGCTCGAACCATGAATCTCCTCTTCGAACCTACGCCGGGAATGTAACGACGCCAGTTTTCTATTCCAATGTTACAAGCCGCTGGTAACCTGACTTTCGGAGGCGAATTGCGCACTGTTCGATCCCCTTCGCTTTATAATACACGGCAAATGAGAAACATCGAATTAACGGGCGACAAGAGGCCAGCGCAGGTTACTGGGTGAAGTTTTATAAAATATATTTAGGGGCACGCGATTAATTGACCAGCGGGGCATAATTGATCTGCGAGCTCTTACCTTTGTTCGACGTTTAAATATAGATTTATACCTGAACTTTGTAGAACAACGATGACTAAAATTAAGTCTGGGAATAGTGCGAGGGATATTAAGTTCCAAATGATGAAGAAAAGCCTGGGGTAGGGAAACTCCGCGTGATATTTTTTGATAAGAGCACCGAGTTCCAGTTACTCGAAACTTGTACATATTTCAAGTAAAAATCTGTTCTAGTAGCGCAATACAGGGCAATAACTGGAGCAATAACTATTGGGACCTTAAATATCTCCGAAAGGCCCAGAGGAAGATTTGTGTAAGCAAGATTCCACGGTACGAAGAGGTCTATCATAATAGCGGTAATATTTTTGTCCAGGTGGAGGCGCTTCGGAGATACCGAGGTCATCTTAATTTTTTAAAATGGGTCCGATACTTTTTTTTCCCCACAATATGATAGAGGATCTTGGGACAAGTTCGGAACTCACGACGCGAGATCATTGAACAAGATTTAATGGAAAGAAAAATCGATGAAAAGACATGCAACAACGGAATGTCGCAGCCGGTGCATCAATAACTCCTGACGTTATTAAAAGAGCGAGCCAATCAATTGTCGGAAGAATCCAGTCTTGCATCGATAATGATGGCCATCACTTCGAACATCTTTTGTAAACGTAAATTTCATTCGATAATAAAAACGTATTATCGATTTTTCTTTCCATTAAATCTTGCGCAATGCTCTTGTGTCGTGAGTTCCGAACGTGTTTCGAGCTCCTCTATCATATTATGGGAGAAAAACATATGGGACCCGTTTTAAAAAATTAAGATGACCTTGGTATCCCCGAAGCGCCTCCACCTGGACAAAAATATTATCGCTATTACCCACACAGCACAGAAAGATTGCAGGAAGATTGCAGAAATGTCACATTGCAAGATTGCAATATTGCAGCGACGTTGCGCAACATTGCTGCAACGTTGAAATGTCCGCCCTCAGAAAGATTACAGTGCAACATTATAGCAATGTTACAGTGCAATATTTTTGGAATAATTTGTTGTTGTACATAAGCAGAGAATTTACTAATTACATCCGGGCCTTTTTCAATACACAGCAAGCTATTGCGAAGCAACCTAAGGAGATTATGTCGCTTAGCAATAGATGGAGATTGCGAGCAACACCGCACTGATCAAGTACTTAATAATTCGCGCATTATTGGTATCAACGAAAACAACATTATAAAATTCTCGTAATTAGAAAAATTTTTTTAATAGAAAATATAGTATTTTTATTATTTTTGAAACATTGCTGCAATATTGCTATCGAAAGTTTGCAATTTTATATCCCTGCAATGTCTGTGTAAGATTGCACTGCAATCTGCAAGATTGCAACGTTCCTGCAATGTAACTGCAACCATCTGTGCTGTATGGGTATGATAGCCCCCTTCGTACCGTGGAATTTTGATTACACAAATCTTCCTCTGGGCCTTATAGATTCGGAGATATTTAAGGTTCTAATAGTTAATGTTCCACCCTGTATATTGGCGCAACATTGGGAAATAATGTGAATCTAAAAGTGTTCCCAGTATTGGTCCAATATTGTGAAAGATGGACGCCTCCTCGTATTGGTTTAATATCGTACCCAATATTCTTATTACGTTGTTAAATATTGGCCAACGCATTGTCAATAGAAATCTAGTATTGTATAATTGCGCAATATTTACATTCGTTCCATGGCCAATGTAGACTTCACGATATCGGCAAGTGCACTTCTAATACAACCAACATTGGACCAGTGTTTAGCCAATATACTGTGCCACTAGGGTGGATTCGAGGGGGAAACCGCTGAGCAAAATCTTGTACACCAATGCCCACTAATTCCCACACTGGTAAAAAGATATCTTGATCCAAAAAGACACTACTCAAGAAAATTATTCATTAGGTTGCTCCTTCTTAACTTCAATTTAAAAAATAATGAACAAATTAAGACACGCATCGCTTTAATTCAAGTAGGTATTTATTAAATATCCAAGAATGGATAGTTTTAAATTTGAAAAATTTTATTTTAATTCCACAAAATGTTTACCAAGATGTAATTTTCGCCGCGAAGAAGATTGGATTTCTTATTTAACAAAAACAATTATTTCATTTAACAAATAGTATTCTATATCTCACGAAGTCTTTATTTGAATGTGGAGAATGTAATGATTTCAATTAATTTACTTAATATAATACATTTAATATATAAAGAATTTAAATGAGTTTTAGGCCAATGTTTTTACGAGCTAAAATTAATTTACTGTCTCATTGATATGATGTAAATACAAGGGTATAATGTATAACGTCGTCAAGCTTCTATAATATAGGCTGCAGTCAAGCTGCCGCTTAGAGTGTCCCGAAGTATTCTTCTGCTCTTTTCCTTCAGTAAAGATGGAAAGAGAGGAGAAACGCTTCGAAGCATTTATAGCGGCAGCTTGACCGCAACCATAGTTTAATAAATAACGGACGTTGACACCTTGTAATTATAAAATTTAAATAAATGTATTAACGATTAAGTTATAACAATAGAATATAAATTAAATAAATAACGGACGCTGACAGCTTGTAAATGTAAAATATAAATAAATGTATTAGCGCGATTAAGTTACAAATATAAAATATAAGTTAAATAAGTAACGGACATTTTGATTCTACTTAGTCTTCTTCAGCGAACATGTCTTTGTGATTGGATGGACCGTGTTTCCTTTTCTTTGTGTCATCTATTTCTTCACTATTGTAACCACTCTATTGTAACATGACGAAAGACAGTACCGTTCGATATAGACTACCTCTCGATCTCCAACAAAGTCTATCGGATCCAAAGCAACCTTCCAAATAATTTGCAACACTGTTCTCACTAAGGAATGAAAAATAGTGAAGCAAAGAAATAGATGACACAAAGAAAAGGAAACCCGGTCCATCCAATCACAAAGACATGTTCGCTGAAGAAGACTAAGGGCGTTTTCCAGCAAGGACACAGTGTAACACAGTGAATCGTTTCATCCTTGTTTAACATTGGCAAACAACAAGGATGTAATGATTCACAGTGTTACACTGTGTCACATTGTGTCCTTGCTGGAAAACGTCCTAAGTAGAGTCGAAACGTCCGTTATTTATTTAACTTATATTTTATATTTATAACTTAATCGTTAATACATTTATTTATATTTTATAATTACAAGGTGTCAACGTCCGTTATTTATTAAACTATATTATAGAAGCTTGACGACGTTATACATTATACCCTTGTATTGACATCATAACAATGAGACAGTAAATTAATTTTAGCTCGTAAAAACATTGGCCTAAAACTCATCTAAATTCTTTATGTATTAACTGAGACGAGCCTGTCAAAAAACCTCATAATACATTTACTTGAAATTTGATATTTTCATTTAAGTAGAATAAATATTTACTTCAGTAAGAAGAATTTTTGGCAAATCTATTTATTTAGTGAAAATGATTTTTTTGTCAATGGACATTACTTTACCTTATTATCTTACGTTACCTTATTTATCTTGTTTCATCTCATTGTATCTTATTTTATCTTTAATGCCCCGGCAAGGCCTAATGCCCAAAAAATACCTAGCAATTTTGTACGCCACAATACCCTCAGCGGTTTCCCCCTCGGGTGGATTTGAACGTGAAATAAAAGTCGACAGATAAAAGTAAGAGCTCGCAAATCGATTACGCTCCGCTGGTCAAAGTTAATTGTGTTCTTCTAAATATATTTTTCTCTCGGATTCAACGGGGGGGGGGGGGGGATCTTTCCGCTGATAGAAATCGTAGTCGTTTCGATCGGGAGAAAGAAAGACGCGTAAATATTTGGAAACAGACTTGACCTGGAGCGGCCACTCCACCTTCGTGCGATTAATTTCCGCTGTACATGTACGGCTAATCTCTTTTAATCGATATTGAAGATCTAAACTCCGAAATGTACCCCGACTCGTAACTGATCGCGCGATTACTTTCGGTATCGATGATCGTCAAAAGGTAGGAACGATCGTGTTTACTTCGCGGCTGTGTGAGTCACCGATCACATGACGGCAGTTTCGCGCGAAATTATCGTATCGCGAGATTACCTACCGTTTCGCAACGCGCACTCGTCCGCCGGGTTCAATTACAGGACTTCGCGTCCGAGTCCTGTTATTCAACAGTTGGACGCGTTTCAGATTCTCTCACGGCGCTAAGTGTGCTCCAAAGCTCGTCCGGACAGCGAGCCAAAGGTTTAAACCTTCTTTAATGCTTTCGCTAGCGGAGGTTGAAATCTCATTGTCCGCGCGAACAATGTCACGCGGATGCGCCGAGATTGATTTGCTCCGTGCGTTCGCGGCGACTAATCGAGACGTCGCAGCCTTGTGTATTAAAAAGAGAGAGAGAGAGAGAGAGAGAGAGAGAGAGAGAGAGAGAGAAATGCGTGAGAATAACGAATGTGAATAACGTAATGTGTTGTTGCAGGTAATAGTGGAGAAGGCGCCTAAGGCGAAGATCAGTGATCTGGATAAGCAAAAGTACTTGGTGCCCTCTGACTTGACCGTCGGGCAGTTTTACTTTTTAATTCGCAAGAGGATTCATCTGCGTCCCGAGGATGCCCTGTTCTTCTTCGTCAACAATATCATTCCTCCGACAAGCGCCACCATGGGTTCCCTTTACGCGGTAATTAGAATGAATTGCTAGGCCTGGTCTGCAGCAAGTCGTTGGTCAGAGGTCGGAACTACATGTAAATCCATTTCCTTTCCGGGTGAAACCGACGTACGGTTCTGACTTGTGACCTACGACTAACAACTCATCGTAGACCGGGCTTGATGGCAGAGAATCCGCAAGTGCTTCGGACCGTCTCAAGTCGTAGACGTAAGGCAAGGCGGAGAGAAACTCAAATCTTGCACAAGAGACTTTCACGACTCGAGTCTTTCTCTGCCCTGCTTTGCGTCTACGACTCGGGACAGTCTTGGGCTGATGGCAGAGAACGATCCGTAACGGCTTAAGGCTGTCTTATTAATTGTTAGTCGTAGACGTAAGGCAAGCCCGAGAAAAACTCAGGTCTTATACAAGAGACCTTCACTACTCGAGTTTTTCTCTGCCTTGCCTTACGTCTACGACTAAGACAGTCTTGAGCCGTTACGGATCGTTCTCTGCCATCAGCCTTACAGTAAAGCGAGTGAAGATGCTTCCGGTTTCGTCCAGCGAACGCTCTAATCTTGTCAACGTTTGTCCACAGGAACATCACGAAGAGGATTTCTTCCTATATATAGCGTATAGCGATGAAAATGTATACGGCCACTAAAACCCCGTGGGATGATTGAGTTTCCGTGACAGCAAGGGATTCAGCAACCAAAATCCTACCCATTTACCGACGTAGTGCTCATAGGTGCTTTCGAAAAAAAAAAACGAGCATACAAAATTACATCTATCGATATACTTTGTGTGAAATTTTATGTCAAGATGCTGCACATTTGCCTCCTTCGAAAAAAAAAACAGCTGCACAGTTATATACCCTTGGATGATAAATGCTTGTCGATTCCATTCTTTCTTTGCCACCTAAGAGAACTTTAGTTCACCGTACGTTGTAAGAACAACTAACTTTGTGCAGAAGGATGATCATGTAATGTCTATAGCCTGGCCACTCCAAAAAAAAAGAACAAAAGAGGAAAAACCGAAAAAAAAGTCTTTGTATTGCCAAATATCATTAATATTTTCACGAGTTACGTTTCACCGCACATTATAATCATAATGTTCTCTGAAATTAGTAATCATACCATTATAAATTCGAAGTGTGATTATAGACGACAGGAATTCTATGCGTGATATCATTTTCCACATTAGATTAATGTTACATATGATTTTGACGTTATTTAATTGATAAAAGGACGAAGAAAAATTGTTGGATATATGTAAGTGAGAAAAATTTTCTGTAATATCTAGAAAATGTAAGGCCAATAAAAAAAAGTTGAAAACACCTGGCATTTTCTATGTTCTTTTGTAATTACTTTTCTCTCGATTCATAGTTGGCTTTTAATAGAATCCGCTTGATCGGTTGCTGACAGAAGTCCTGACGTCGCTATCAATACCAGTGCCAGACTTGTTTTGCTCGCGCAACCTAAATTTTTTATTTGTTTGTCCCGAGCACGCTCGCTGTGTGCGAACGAAGCCATCGGCAGTCCAACTCCTTCTACCGACTAGGTAGCCCAGTTTGAACGTCATGGAACTAGAGGGTTTAGAGAAAAATGGCACGAACGTTACTGTCGAGAGATATATTAGTCCGATGTACAATCTTTCGCAAGAGGATAGCAACTGGATCGTCACGAGCTCCTTCATGATTTTCACGATGCAAACAGGTAATACGGAGAATAACTTTTCCGAAAATGAAAGTGAGTTGTACTTTCCGTCGCCGATTAAGGCACAAACTGTTACTACCGTTACTGTCGCGGCGCCTTCACTATTGTGCGCGCGAGAGTACACGTTAATCCCCCATTACAAACCCCCGTAGGTTTCGGAATGCTGGAGTCCGGGTGTGTGTCGGTGAAAAACGAGGTCAATATCATGATGAAGAACGTGGTCGATATTGTTCTCGGCGGTCTGACTTACTGGATGTTCGGATTCGGATTCAGCTTCGGCTTGGACAAGCCCAACAACCCTCTGGTCGGTATGGGAGGTATATTCGTGGACCCTCCCGTCGACGACGAGTACATGGGCGCCATTTGCGCCGCGTTTCTATTTCAATTGAGCTTCGCCACCACTTCGACGACCATCGTCAGCGGCGCAATGGCGGAACGGTATTTATCCGCGCGCTGATATCGCGGATGGACGTGGCCAATTGCGCGATTTTGCATTTCCAGATGTAACTTCAAGGCGTACTGCGTCTTCTCGTTTCTCAACACTATCGTGTACTGCTTGCCAGCCGGATGGGTGTGGGGCGATCACGGTTTCCTGAACCGCATGGGGGCCGTTGATATCGCGGGCTCGGGCACGGTGCACCTCGTCGGCGGTATTTCAGGTAGTCAGGGATGTGCAAACGCGATTAATCATCGCCGGGCGATAAACTGATAAACTTCACGCGATAAACCCGTTAATGCGTGCCCATTAATTTATACAGCTCTGGCCTGCGCCATCATGCTCGGTCCTAGAATAGGCAGATACGACAACGGCATCGATCCCCTGCCGCTCGGATCACCGGTCAATGCTATTATGGGGCTGTTTGTGCTGTGGTAAAGCAATCATCGCAGATTACCGCGATAATTAGCGCAACAAGTCGCAGAGTAGAAAAGGGATTATTAATCGCAGGTGGGGCTGGTTGGCGTTCAACAGCGGTAGCACCGGTGGGGTAACCGGTGAGCGATGGGCGTACGCCGCTCGTGCGGCTGTTGCCACGATGATAGCCAGCATGGGGGGCGGCTTGGTCGGTCTGGGATTCAGTTTAACTAATCCAAATGGGATTGACATCCTCAGCCAGATAAACGGTGTTCTTGGAGCACTGGTGGCAGTTACCGGTAATGCTTAATTAGTACACGGAGAGAATTTTCTCCTAACAATTACCCTGAAAATCGTGGGACAACACGGCACTTTGAACAACTTTATGAGACTTTTCTGAAATGTTACTAGTAAGATGCATAATTTGCAAATGTAGAAATTTTACTATACATTTTACTCTCTCTAGTAAACTCTCTTAAAATTTTTCAAAATGCCACGTTGCAGTGTACATTTTATCAGTAAAATTTCAATAGACTGATAAAATTCTTCGAGACGCTGCGTTGTCGCGCGATTACGTGATGTCCAGGGTAAGTTTTAAGAGAAAATTCCCCCCGTGTACAGAAACCGTGTGAAAGGCAGAACCGATTCTCAAAACCGTCGACGTTGCCTTAGGTGGCTGTTTCCTCTACAGAGGCTGGGAAGCGATGATAGTCGGGATGGTAGGCGGCTTTATCACGTGTATCGCAATGCCAGCGTTAGACAAACTTCACATAGACGATCCCGTCGGTGCAGCCGCCACTCACGGTGCGTTCACGTTAATTCCACCGAGATGCGTGCAATTGTTTTAAGTTTCTCACAACGTATCTGGCCATCGCGATAACAAACGTACGCGTTCCCTTTAAGTATAGGCGCAAGTGGTATCTGGGGCGTGGTCGCCATCGGTTTATTCGCTGATGATCCATATCCGCTCGATACCACAGGTGGAAGGAAGGGCTTGTTCAAGGGTTCGTACAGCGCAATAATTTAGCGTATCTTGCCTCTTCCGCATCACGTGAATTCTTTCCCCGTAGGAGGCGGCTGGTATCTATTAGGAGTACAAAGCTTATCAGCACTTTGCTTGACGGTTTGGAGTTTTCTCAGCTCTATCATACTGCTATGGGTATCACGACTTCACTCTTTAAACAGAAAATGTACATGTAAGATGTAAGTAACGCCTGTCTTTTTCGTAGATAATAAATAAGATAATACCGATTAGAATGTCAGTCTATGAAGAAGTGCTCGGAGCTGATCTCGTGGAGCACAGAATACGTCATTCGTCGGTACGAATTTCTCTATTACCTCAATTTCTTTCTGAACCGTTAACATTTAACTCGTGCGAGATATGTTTGTCTTTGCAGATAGGCGTGAGTCGTGCCATGTCGGCGCTTCGGCCGTTCACCATGGAGAAGGAACTGAGGAACGTACCGCCCGTAGGGATGAATCCTGGTAAGACAGAATTGTTTGTAATTTGTGAAAGTGCGTAGTAACGCGCGCCTTTGACGCAGGTCACGATTCATACCTTGCTCAGCACAAAAGAAAGAAAGAGCTGGCGGGTCTCGCCAAGTTTGAGAAACGACAGTCGTCGAAGAATCTGGTGGCGAGGAATTCCCGGATCAGGACGATCGCGGACTCCTCCGCGATAACCGCGGAAGCGAAGCCGCAGTTCGCTTGGATAGATTAGATCAAAAGGAAACGAACCCACAGTGAGACCCGTATCGGTACTTTGTCAGATGTGTAAATTTATTACAAATGTATAAACACGTGCACATCCTAATTTCGTCGTATTCAGATACGTTCGAACAATGTGTGTGTGTGTGTGTGTGTGTGTGTATGTGTGTATGTGTACGTGCGAGAGAGACACACGTTTCTTAATAAGTACTTAAATTTTTACGCATTCATACATACAAATATTGATCGCGGACACACATGCACGCGCACACGACACCGAGATAAATGGACACGATAAGTGGATCACAGACAAACTGAATTTTAACACGATGCTTAGCCAATGGCACAGATATTCGAGTCGAGTGAACTAGCTAATCGTCCGTGACGCTCGATAAGACGCTTGTTATTATAGGAAATAAAATATTTCGATAAATATTTATGCATCTTCCCCGTTGTCTTTCATATATCGAAGATGTGTACACCAGACGCTCTATTTCGATGCTCTCGTTTGTATATTGGCAGGAACTGTTCCTGGGAACTGTATATATATTTATATATATATATATATATATATTCACAAAATACCATTCTCCCTTTGTCTTCTCAGATATTGTACTGATGCACGTTGAAAGTATTTACAATCTCACTGCATTTTTCGTGATATTTCTTTCGACTCTCTATTTCTAAATGATCGATACGTCAAGAAATCGTTTCTAAACTAAATTTAGAAAATTTAACTGGATATACATGTATGAATGTGGCAATATTCTAGAGATGTAAGACTAGAGTATCACACGTCTTTTGGAGGGCATGACATATAGATGAAATTTTCTCACACAACACTTGATTCCTGCGGCGATCAATAATTAAGAGAGTACGAGGATGCTTAATACTTTTAACATATAAAAATGCACCTAAAAGATTAGCACGCTATCGATTCCTACATTATTACAAATGTATTTCCTTCTCTACTAGAGCGATATAAATACCTATGTCTAAATTTATTCTATACGTCGCTACGTGATAGGGAAACTTACTAGTTACGCGTAGTGTGTAATCTTATGGAACACAATAGGTCGGATACTTGAACCTATACCGTTATTATATACTGCTCGACGCCCACTGAGACACTTCTGTAGGAAGACCAGGATAATTTTTCACAGCCTCAACAACCTGCTGCGATGTTAATGTAAATTTGTAATATTGATACTCTTTCTCGAACTTGGTATTCGTATTTCCAACTGGCAACAGGATCTCCAAGTTCTGTGGAATACACACGTGTTAGCCATCCGCGCATTTCGAGAACCCAGTGAGGAAAAATTATTTTAATGGGAGAAGCATCTCTCACCTTGATATGCTCGAAAGCTTTCATGATGACCGGTCTCTGGACAGATTGTATAGAGGAGTTCTGATTCGCGAACTTGATATAGCGATTGTATATCGCCTCGAAATTCAATGGCTCGCCGTCGTAAATCTCCGTCTCATGCTTCATCGCTATTATCTGTGACAATATATCGAGATATGTCAATTTTACAACACCACCGAATAAATACCAAAGTGTTATGGAAGCGTATGGTGACTGGGAACGAGAATTGCATTGTTGGAATTCGATTTTCTAATTGAACGACTTGAGAGACTCCTGACTGCGCATGCATCTTCGTGGGCATCACACCACGGATTTGCACGCCCGCACAGAGTTTCATTCCTCAAAGTACCAATCCAAGAAATACCAAAGTGTTGCGAGGGCTCCCAAAAAGAAAATGTGTAGAAAGGGGGGAGAGAGAGAGAGTGCCAATGTGAGCCACAAAATGAATGGAACTCGGTTCTCACGATTTAGAATCAAACTTTCTCTCCAATAGCAAACGTTTCGACCCTGCTTCGGGTCTTCCTCGGTAAAAATTCGGTTTAAATACTGCCAAATGAAATTGGATTCAGGACACGGTTATAAAGTATATAAAACGTACCAAACACATCTCTAAAATGGACAATCCTTCGAGCATCAACAATTTGTCGTCCTCCGAGAAGATTTTGCTCGCTTCTACGAAGTCATTCACTTCCAGCTTCTGATGCTTCTCCGACAACGTCGAGACAGCTACCGCGAGGAAATTCCTGAAGCTCCTCTCGCTCACGTCGATGTGGTACATTCTCTTGAGTAAATTCACCATCGTAACGTTGGCGGTCAAACTCTTAATGTACTCGTTCCACATGGAACCGAATTGCGGATCTATTGTACAATCGTCGTACTGCTGCTCGACTTTATTCACATTCTCGTCGTCGGGCAAGCTGAGGAGGTCCCGAAACAGCTCCAGACGATCGTCAAACGCGGACATGGGCTGCTCCGAGGACGACGTGTCGCCGGGAAACAGAAAGATCTGGCGATGCGAGAATCTCGACTTGACCCTCTTCTCCAGCAGCTCCATGACGTCCAATCTGCAGCTTATCCCTATCACGCATATCGGCACCTACGAAGTCGAGTGGAAATTATTCGCTCGCGCCAACATCTACGCGCGGCCTCTCGCGCTTCTCGTCCAGCTCGAGGCGTTTACCTGCGCCGACTGAGCGACGTCGAACAAATTGTACAACAACGTCTGATTGTGATGCCCGCAGAACAGATCGAACTCGTCGAGCACGAAGACGACCGGCTTGGAGCGGTTTTTGTCGCCGGACTTGAGGCAGTCCAGGAGAAAGCTCAGGTTTTCCGCGAACGTGCCGAAGACCTTGTCGCCAACAGCGTTTTCCAATTGCATCTGCCGCGTGAGATCCTTGAGCGCCAGACGGTCGTCGGTGTGCACCAGTCCATGAAGGTTCACTATCAGCGCGTTGTCCTTGAAGCTTTTTAAAGCGGACAACTCCTTCAGGACGCTACTGACGAGCTGAAATCACACAATTTGTTCTGATTGCAATACGGACCAGTCTATAGGAAACGACTCGTCGTCGTCGTCGACGCCGATCGACGAGTCGTTTCTGTACCGAGAAGTGTATCGGCAGTTTGTACAGTCACAGGAGGACGGAATCGTACCGTTGTCTTGCCGCTGCCTCTGGGCCCGACCAGCAAGACGGAGTTGCTCTCGCCTACCTCGACCGTGCGCTTCACCAAGTCCAGCACGTGCAGCCGCTCGTTGACGTGATGCCTGAACTTGGTCTCGGGACACATTATCTTACGCTTCAAGTACTTTCGCGTGAGCAGAATCATGTTGTCCTGGAAGTCGATTGCCATGTTCTTCTTCTTGCTCATCGTCCCGGCTGGTCTCGAGCTACCCCGAGAGAATTGGAAGACCTGCAAGCGACGGGGAGGGGGGGGGGTCTACTGAACGGTCGGAAATGTCACTTTTGAGACGCGCTTAGTCCAAAGCCGAACGGATCGGTTTTCTATAAATAAAACAACGCTGTGTATCCCGGCAGGCCACGTAACGCCGAGGTGCCACGGGGAGAGGAAAAAAAGGAGACGAGCGAATACACCTGTGTGGCAAAACGTTTAAAAATACCCCCGAATCGGGAGGGGAAAAACACAACCCAGCCGCGTCTCGCGGAATCCGGCGACACCGCGAACGCGTCTCTCTCTCTCGCGCGCGCGTGAATTCACTTACGCGAGTCGAGTCCGAAATTGCCGGTCGATCCTTCCGGCACGAGCAGCGGGGGGAGAGAGAGAAAGAGAGAGAGAGAGAGAGAGAGCAGCAGGCCCCCGGCCGGACGAGAAGAGAGTCGGTGGGACGGTGTTTACGTGCGCTCTCGCCAGTGTTTACGCGTCGACAAACATGGACGACGCGGTTCGGGAGCCGGAGAGGAAGAACTGCACCTTTCTGTTCAAGAGGCGGAAGATCCGCGGCAGCGCCGCGAGAAAGCGACGAGGAGCGGACGGCGGCGATGGTGAGTCGTCGTCGACGTGCGTCGACCTGAGTGCGCGCCGTCCCCGGCGCGTCCGCCGTGTCGAATAAGCCTGGCCCGATCTAAGTTTTAGGTTATGTGTGCAAAAAGACGCCGTGTGTGGATAAAACGCGTTTGTATTGATTCCCACGTAGATAGCAGCGAGGATGAGACCATGGTGGTTAAGAAGGAGAGGAAGCAGGACGATCGCAATCCCATGGTACAAAGCGTGAGTGTTTTCGAGCCCCTGCGCCGCGACGGAGACGCGTCATTTCTCCTCCGCTCGGGGCATTTAAATGGCGCAGTTAACAAGCCTTGCGCCCCACCGAGCCGAAAACCGTGTCCGAGTTCTGGTACCGGGAAATATGTGGTCGATCAACTTGCATCTCTTGCGAAAAATTGGCCACACATTTCTCGGAGCTGGTACCTAGACACAGTTCTTGGATCGTGGACCACGAGGCTCAAAGCCTTGCGTCCATGATTCAAGAACTGTGTCCAAGTTCTAGTTCCGAGAAATGCGTAGCCAATCGCCTTGCAGCTTTTATGGAATAGCTGCAGGTTGATTGACTATGTATTTCTTGAAACTAGAACCTGGACACAGTTCTTGGATCGTGGACACAAGACCTAAACCTTGTGTCCACGATTCAAGAACTGTGTCCAGGTTCTAGTTCCAAGAAATATGCAACCAATCAACCTGTATCTTTTATGGAAAAGCTGCAAGTTGATTAGCTACGCATTTCTTGGAACTAGAACTTGGACACAGTTCTTGGAACGTGGACACGAGGCTTTCTAAAGCTCCGCGTTGAACTTGTGAAAGCATAACTTGATTCCTTTCCGTTGCCGCAGACAAGCGTGAAGAGGCAGCAGGAGAAGGCCAGTTACAACGACGCCAGCAGCGAGGACGACGGCGTGACTGTGTCGTATAAGAGCAACAGAACGGCTCTGCCAGCCGGCCCGAGCGACCAAGGCGCGACGGCTATTCTTGAGACGGAAACGGAAAAGGACCGGGACGCGCAGGCACTGTTCGAGAAGGCTCAGAAGATAAACGAGGTATAAACATGATAAATCTCTTTAGGTTGCCAGACATAAAACACTGTTTTAAGGCTGTCTTTAAGAGTATAAGACAGCCATTCTGCTCGGGCCCTTACTTTAAGACAAAGATCTAAAACAGTCTTGGGCTTAAATTACATTTGTCGCGCGACAAAGTTTTGTACTCTTGAGACAATGTTGTATGTTTTAAATCCTTGTTTTAAAGAATTTAAAGCAACGCGCAATAACCGCCTTGCGACTTAAGAATACAAGACAGCTATTCTGCCCTAAAAGTTGTCTTAAAGATATCTTTGCGACGCCTTTTAGACATACATTGCTATCTGGGCTACGGTAGTCTTAAGTACAAGAATGGAAATACGAATACTGGCCCCGAGTTTAAAACTGACTTACTGAAACAGCTAACATCAGCCGTAGTTTTCTGTCCCGATTATTAGGAACTAGAGGGGAAGGAGGACGACAAGGTTTACAGGGGCTTGAACAATTACGCGCAGTACTATAAGAAGAAGGATACCGCGGCTGGAAACGCGTCCAGCGGAATGGTGCGCAAGGGACCAATTCGGGCACCGTCTAATCTTCGAGCGACGGTCAGGTGGGACTATCAACCTGACATATGCAAGGATTACAAGGAGACTGGCTTCTGCGGTTTCGGAGGCACGTGGCGTTACATTTTAATTAGCCTTTCCCAGGATTGGGAAAGTTACTTTATAAAAGTATCTAGTTACAGTAACAGTTTCTTCGCTAAAAATGTAACTAGTTACAGTCACAAGTTACCAATTCTGAAAAGTAACGCGTTACAGTTACAGTTACTTCAAAAGTAACGAATCGTTACTTTGCAGTTACTTCCTTGCAATGCAAATAAAAATATCAAATCTGCATTTGAATTGTAAAGCGTCGATAAAGGCGTTGTGCGTAAAGGCAAGGCCTGCTGCAATCTGTGGAAGTTTAAAAAATATATAAAATAACTATTAATGTAACTATTAAATTAGTTACTAGTTATCGAAAAAAATGTAACTGAGTTAAGTTACAGTTACAGATGGAGAAAAAGTGACGAAGTTAAGTTAGAGTTACTAAAAGAAAGTAACTGTAACTGTAACTTCGTTAAAAGTAACGAGTTACTTTCCAACCCTAATCTTTCCATAAATGTATACCAACCGATCTCGACGCAAATTCTTCTCTGTCGCGCAGATAGCTGCAAGTTCTTGCACGACCGGTCGGATTACAAATTGGGATGGCAGTTGGAAAGAGAAGCCGCCACCGGCGAATACGACAACAGCGGGGACGAGGACGACAAGAAGTACGAGATTGACAGCGACGAGGACAACTTGCCGTTTAAATGCTTCATTTGTAGGAACGGCTTCACAGATCCCGTTGTTACCAAGTATGATTGTCAAAGTATATCCGAACTCTTAAGTTGACGCTTTCAATATGTCTTTCACGGCTAATCCGCGACTACTTTCAGGTGCAAGCATTACTTTTGCGAGAAATGCGCTTTGGAGCAATATAGGAAAAGCACGCGATGTTTTATCTGCAATACCCAGACTAACGGCACCTTTAACCCAGCGAAGGAACTTATCGCACGAACCAAAGGGGAGGACAAGGAAGCGCCTGCGGCGAGCGACGACTCCGATGAAGATTAATATATTTTTCCTGACAAAAAAATTGTCTCTTTCCACAATTTTGTAATAAATAGCACTGTAATAAGTTGACGTAGTCTTAGAATACCGTCGATAGAATACGCTTGTGGAATTTTCTAGGACGACTAGCGGTGAGTGAACGATCCTACAACTTTCCGAATTTTTTTCTGAACGCTCAATTTATCGAACGGCAGAAATTTTTAACGGGGGGGTTTTTTTTAATGCACCTTGTTACATAACTACTGCAGGTCAGTAAAGATATGTACATACGTGTACGCGCTTTTATGTCTTACAAATGTTGTACTCTACAATAATTCCGTGTTTGAAAAACGAAAGTAATACTGATATGAAAGCACAATACAATTTATGCGTTAATATTTCATTAGTACGTTTATTTCTGCTTCATGATACAATGGATGCAATACATTAAGGGTGCGCTCGGGAGCTCACTATCGGCGCTACTTAGAAAGTGTCGGTCTATTTTTCTTCGACGTATAATGAGCAACAAAGATAGAATGACGCTTTCAGCGCTAAGTAGCGCTGATAGTGAGCTCCCGAACGCATCCTAAAACGGACGTTTCGGCTCCAGCTTGGAGCCATCTTCAGCGTTAAATAAAGTTCGTTTCTCACATTCTCTCCCGTTCGATGATGAGAGCTTTGGAGTTGCCGGATCGCAAAGCCATTGATTTAAAAGCTATATAATTGTGGTCGTATTGTCAAAAACGGGAAATAAAATGAAAAACGTGGCAAAAAAAATATTTATTAATACAAGAGATGTAAAGGTGGCGTCAAAGTGCGGTCAAAAGAACAGTCAAGTTGGATGCTGTATACAAATCACTGATGACAGTAAAAGCAAAAGTAATAAATAATTCAGTTTCATATTTATTTATACACATATACTAGGCAGTGCTGCAGTATACTCGATACATTAAAACACAGGTACAAGAAACGCACCATTACCTCTTCCTAGCAAATACATAAAACATTGTTCCTCACCAAGCAACAGTGTTGATACGATTGTACGTTCTTTTCAACAGTGCGTAAAATATTACGGAGTAACTTCAGAATCACTCGAGGAGGCCTAGGCAATGCTGCAGTATACTCGATACATTAAAACAGGTACAAGAAACGCACCATTTACCTCTTCCTAGCAAATACATAAAACATTAAAGAATTTAAAGGACTCAGAGCCGTGACAGGATGGTAGTGTCTAAATATTCTATTCTAAATTTATTGCGAAAAAATTTGTGTTGAACACATACGAGCCTTACTAATTTATTTAATTTATTTAATTACGCGGACGTGAAAACGCGTTTCTTACTCTCAATTTAATTATTAAATCGGGGGGAGGGGGGGAACGTAATATTGGGGATACATTGTGGAGATGATACTGTGTTTTAAAGACTGACAAATCAAGTCGGCGCACAGTTCTCGATTTCGAATACTGTCATGATAGGTGGCACTTGGGAATCAACATTAGACTGTATATTGCCATGTGCCTCGGTGGTCGAATTGGTTGAGACGCCCGCCTAGCGAGAGGGAGGTCCAGGTTCAAACCCTGGCCGAGGTGATATTTTTTCGCAATAAATTTAGAATAGAATATTTAGACACTACCATCCTGTCACGGCTCTGAGTCCTTTAAATTCTTTGAAATTTGTGTTGAACACATACGAGCCTTACTAATTTATTTAATTTACATAAAACATCATTCCTCACCAAGCAACAGTGTTGATACGATTGTACGTTCTTTTCAACAGTGCGTAAAATATCACGGAGTAACTTCAGAATCACTCGAGGAGGCCTAGGCAATGCTGCAGTGTACTCGATACATTAAAACACAGGTACAAGAAACACACCATTTACCTCTTCCTAGCAAATACGTAAAACATTGTTCCTCACCAAGCAACAGTGTTGATACGATTGTACGTTCTTTTCAACAGTGCGTAAAATATCACGGAGTAAACTTCAGAATCACTCGGGGAGACCTAGGCAATGCTGCTGTATACTCGATACATTAAAACACAGGTACAAGAAACGCACCATTTACCTCTTCCTAGCAAATACATAAAACATTCTTTCTCACGAAGCAACAGTGTTGATACAATTGTACGTTCTTTTCAACAGTGCGCAAAATATCACAGAGCAACTTGAGAATCACTCCGGGAGGCCTCTCCGAGTTTAGGCACCATCTCGCTGGCAATTATCGGGCTGATGATTCGCAGGGGGAACTGGGGTCGGGGCGAAGGCGCTACTCGCGTCGGGCGTCGCGACGCAAATCGATACGCGGCGCAGGCGGCGCGTCGACGGCGGTGTACGCGGCGGCGGCAGTGTTGTTTCCCTCGTACTGCGAAGATGTCACCGGGTCGTGCGTTTTCCACGGGCCGCCGCCGGGAGCGAGCGGTACGCCCGCCATGTCCGCGGCGCGCCATCGCGACCTAGGAATCCCGCGAGATAAATCCGCGCCTCCGACGGCAGCCGCGAGGTCCTCTTTGATATTCGGAAAAGCGCGTCGCGAGCTCGTTCCGCGCGGCGCCGCCTCCCGCCTCTACGCCGAGAATCGATCCCCGACGGAAGGACAGGGCGCGCGAAACGCGACGGGACGCGAGAGCGCGACGTCCGGCGGGTCCTGCGGGTGCGTCGCATCCTCCGACGAGGTGGAGCGTCGATTCGCTCATATCCGTCGTATCCATAACGTGTATTTATAACGGGGGGATACGCGCCCGAGTGTGACGGTGACGCTCGCCTCGCGGGAGGTTCGACGCGGCGGGTCATTGAGGCAGGTCGGCGTCGCAACGAAGGGAGATACCACTCGTACCGAGAGGCAGAGCTCGCTCCTTTAACGTACATATCCCTCATCTACGTTGTCCGTTATGTAAATATTAAATTGTGAGACCGAGTCCCGACGGGACGTCCAAGTCCGCCCGCGCACGGGATCGCCGCTGGCGGGTGTCGTTACGTAAAATTATTCGCTCGGTGACGGACGATCGACGAGGTGGTGCGCGCCGCGTCGCCACGCGCCGCTGAATTAAACAGCAGCCACCTATTATTTCATTCTCATCGTCGGACCGCGGAGCGTCGATAGTCCTCGTCGTCGCGCCGACCGACGGCGAGAGCTGGCGCGCCCAGGATTTCCTCCACCCCGGCGAGACCCGCGAGCGGAGAGGCGGCTGACGTTATCATTGGGAAGGTGCAGTATTTCACGGCGACTCCCTATCAACCAGGTGGGTGATTTACGCGCGGCGCGATAAGAACGCCGTGATAAGCGGCTCTAATGATATTAGCTCGCGCCCGACAGCCGACGGCGACATGCGTGCGCGTCTATTTCTCCGGACCGCGATTTGCTGCATCGCACCGCGGGTTTTCTTTTCCTTTTTTTTTTTGTTTCCCCTCCACCGTCTCCTCTATCCGCGGGGGCCGAACAAGCGACGTGGCGCGCGAAGAAGGTGGACCGGTCTCGGCGAGAGTTTGATTAATGGAGTGAGGGAGTAACAAGTGTTACGCGTTACATTTGTAAAGTTATCTCGACTCGTTAATGCTGTGCACTGTCGCGATTTAGCCCGTTCACGACCTCACGAGACCGCGTAAGTCCCACTTGGCATTCGGTGGTTTCCCCGGCATGTTGGAGTCCTGCTTAGAAAACAAAAAGTAGATAAAAGGTGATCGTGAGATAGGTTTCTAATATGAGATAGCAGACTTACAACATTCAATCGCAATTCAATCACGCGATCTAACAATGGCTGTGTTCTCCAGAAGTTAGCGCTTAATAAGCGCTTTATGCTGATTGGATAGATCTAGAAGAATAGCTCTATTTCAGCACAGATCTGAAAGTATAATCCAATGAACGCAAAGCGCTTAGCAAGCGCTAACTTCTGCTGGACACAGGCATTGACTTTTCCGCTAAACAGATTTCGCTCCAAGGGCAAGAAATTCGTGGTGCAATCGACAGATGAAGGTCTGTTAATTCTACGGAAACCGTCTCGTATTAGGAGCGTGTCTCGTAATAGGAGACTTCTCTAGCAACAAAAAGTAATGAGTATTTTAGGCTCCGACGAATAATGCAATCGGATAAATTAAGAGGAGCTACGAGCCGTGACAAAGGTTTTAGCGCCAAAAATAATGTACAGCGGATAGTCCTCTATTATGGGGTAGTAGGTTTTCAACGCCCAAATTCAATCGCAAATCTTTTCTCGCAACGATCACGCGATCTAACAATAAATTTCCCGCTAAACAGATTTCGCTCCAGGGGCAATAAATTCGAGATGGAACCAACAACGGACGATGCCTATTAATTTAGCCGAAATTCGCTATCTCGTATTAGGGAACTGTCTCGTAACACGGGACTTTCCTCTATTCTAATTACAAGGAAACATACGTCTCGGCCTCATTTTAGACCACCGTCAGCGTATAAAATACGAGGGTGCAGTTAAAAAAAAATAATAATCCGAGCATGAAATGGCTAACGAAGTGACAAATACCGCGCTACTTTGTGAAACGCGCTCGAACGCGAAGGCCGGACGGATTTTCTCTCTTATTCCGATCTCGTTTTCTGTTTATGAGCGCCGTTAATTATAGTCGGAACGGAACGAGCCATTGGCAATTAAACATGCACATGTCCTCACGACGACCGGTTTCGCGCGATAATCGAGTCCAAGAATAAGCCTTTATAAATCGCGTATCGCGCTTCCCTCCGCCGCTACGCGCCCGCGTCCGTCACTTGGCTCGTGTTCGTCGGCCCGCACTTATCTATGCATGTCGTGTTGGCCCCCACGTGCGGCGTATGTGCGTTGACAGTGCGTAACGGCCGAACACAGTGATAATGAGCGCGCGATCGTGTCGCGGGAGTCCGGACGGGCGCGCGCGCCAGCAAATGCGCGAGGCCTCGGCGTCTCTCGCGTATTAATTAACCATCAGCTATTTTTCTCTCTCTCTCTCTCTCTCTGTTTCTCGTTGACAGGACGAGATAAGCCACGCAGCGCTGGCTCCGAGTAACAAATTGACGTGTCGCTTCTCAGCCTCGGTGACACTCTCGAAATTGAAATTGTCACCTGGATCCTCCCAAGGCGAACATCCTCGTAACTCGTTACACTCGAATCGTGCGACGCGAAATAATAAAATATTGCGCTCGCAGGTGCAATCGTGCGTCCACAGACAAATTTCTGGCACGCGAGGGCAGCCAGTACCTTCTCGGCGAGCTGGTTGCCGCGGGTTGTCGTTCGTCACTCGCCGAGACCCGCTCCGACTCGCAACGCTGAAACGCGACCTCGGCAAGTAGGCGGCGAGAGCGAAGTTTCTCTCTGTCGAACTTGACATATCTGGAGATAAGTCTGAGGAGTTTTGTTATTCACGCGTGAACCTCGTTCGCGAATCCAAACGCCGATGGACAATCGATCCTCCGAAACGCTTCGCATTTCTCTCCCCCTCAGTTTCTGCGTGGCAAAGGACAGGGTTGGGAAGGCTACTTTACCAAAGTATCTGGCTACAGTTTTTCCGCTAAAAATGTAACTAGTCGCACTTACAACCCTGATAGCACATAAGTCTCAGTTATGTTGCAGTTATGTTGCAAAGACGTTTCAATGTCTTTGCAACATAACTGCAACATAACTGAGACTTGTTGTGCTATCAGGGAAGTTACCAGTTCTGAAAAGTAACGCGTCACTTTGCAGTTATCTGCATTTGAATTGTAAAGCGTCGATAAAGGCGTCTAAGCGCAAACGCAAGGCCTAATGCAATCTGTCGAGGTTTAACATGTGTATAAAGTAGCTCTTAAATTAGTTACTAGTTGTCGCAAAAATGTCACTGAGTTAAGTTACAGTCACGGATGGAGAGAAAGTAACGGAGTTAAGTTAGGGTTGCCGCAAAAAAAAACAGTAACTGTAACTTCGTTACAAGTAACGAGTTACTTCCCAACCCTGCTCATAATAGGGGACCTTCCTCTCTGCCACAACCCTGGCGAAAATTTTTAAGCGAGAGATGATGTTTATATTTATATTTATGAAGAGTTTTGTCGATAGTTGCATCGTTTGTGAAGAGTTTCATTGATGGTTACGCCGTTTCAAAGTACGTGGCAAACACCTGGTTAATTTCTTTAGTGACAATAACATTTTACAAACACTTAGAGAACTATAGTGGAAACGTTTGACATTGTACATCATTAAACGCAATTTGAACACTTGTAACCGTGAACGTGTCATAAACAACTGCATGTTTAAATTTGTATCTCGCAAACAATTCGATAAATGTTTTAAAACTCAAATGAAACATTGACTCAACACTTAAACAAACTTTTAATAAACATTATTTTCGGCAAGGAAGACTAATCTACAATGTGCTCTCTGCGTCTAGAAACACTCTGCTTTGCAGACAATAGATACGTTTAAAAAATTCGCGCAAGTTGATAAATTGTATATTACACATCGTATAATCGTACATCGTTGACAAATTGTTTAAGCGCTTTGATTTGCTTGTGTAAAATAGAATGTTTCTAGACGCAGAAAGCCGGGGTTGGGAAAGTTACTTTGTAAAAGTATCTAGTTACAGTTTTTTTCGCTAAAAATGTAACTAGTTACAGTTACAAGTCGCCAATTGTGAAAAGTAAAGCGTTACAGTTACTAAAAAAGTAACGAATCGTTACTTTACAGTTAACTTGTTCGCAGTAAAAATAAAAATATCACAACTGCATCTGAATTGTACAGCGTTGATAAAGGCGTTTATGCCCAGAGGCTAGACTTAGTGCGATATGTAGAGGTTTAAAAAATATATAAAGCAACTATTAATGTAACTATTAAATTAGTTACTAGTTATCGAACAAATGTAACCGAGTTAAGTTACAGATGTAGAGGAAGTAACGAAGTTGAGTTAAAGTTACCACCAAAAAAAGTAACTATAACTGTAACTTCGTTGCAAGTAAAGGCCTTCACACATAAAATTCCGTAAGGACGTAAAACGTGAGCATAAGAAAATCGACCAATCACAGTCGAGAACGTAAGGCAATAACGCAAGCAGTAGCAAATCCAATCTGTTGATTTTCTTACGCTTACGTTTTACGTCCTTACGGAATTTTATGTGTGAAGGCCTTTAACGAGTTACCTCCCAACCCTGCGGAGAGTGCATTGTAGATGAGGCTTAAAGGCAGAGCAGAGACAAAACGTTAATGCCCCTGCCGATGACGGCCGCTCTGCTTTGCGCGGTCTCGCGTTTCAAAAATAACCGACGGCGAGAAAATAGAGGACTGCGAAAACGCGAATCGCCGCGCGCGGCCGTGGCGGCTGCGGCGACATTGACGCTCGCGAGGAGGTTGACACGTGTATACGCGCGGCACTCACATACACACATACATACACTCGACTACTGTGCGTTACCCGCGCGCTCGTCTCACCCTGTGTGTTCGGAAAATGTATACGCGAGTCTACGCGCGCTACGGAACCGTGTAATCGGTTTTGGATCGATAAATCGTCTACGTGCGCGGTCGCGTTCGCGACAGAGCGCCGACGCGCTTTGCAAAATGTGACTAATTACAAACTGCGTACCGCGCGAGAAGATCCCCGGCGGACGCTCGAATCGCCGCGATGCGAACGCGCGCGAAAGGGCCCGGCGCCGTCGCAGGGGACGGTGGAGTACAATTTTAATGCCCTTTTTTGCGCGACTTTGGCGGTTGACGTAGTGACGCGTCTTTTTGTTCCCTCAGCTGGAAACCGTTGACGCAATACCGCAACCTTTTCGCGAGATAAAACTGATAAGGGCGAGCATTCGTCGTCCTGCGGCCAGCGAAGCGTTAATGAAGGACCTCCTGTAACAAGCGTTATTTTTTTCTTATCATAATTTGTGCCCTTTTAATTGCGTCCTCCGATATTGAAGGGGCTCGCTGCTTATTTCTCACAAATTCGCAAATCCTCCAGCCGTCTCTACATGTTTCGCAATTCCCATCAAACTCTGTGTGCACGTACTGTAACGCTCAATGCGGATCGATGAATCGGTGTGTAAGGACACGCGAATGAACCTACGCGCGCCGCGCCGGCAGGTCTTGCATCAATTCCGGGAATTAGTCAGCCTTGGTAGGACGCGCGACCTCCCGCGTGTGTCTCAATGCGGGCTCACACAATGCGCTGAATTATAGCCACGAAAGTAAACGCACGCGAAAGCTGCTCCGGTTACTTTGTGACGGCCGAGTAAGGTCGACGGTAAGGCCCGGTCTACAATGTTAGTTGTTAGTCAGAAGTCGGAACTGTATGTCTGTCTATTTTTCCTCGCCAAGAAAGAAAAAGGATCGACGTACAGTTCCGACTTTTGACTAACGACTTATTGTTGGGCTAAAATTACATTTGTCGTACGACAAATTTTTCAAGCGTGTCGATTGGCTGTCGAATAGAAAGTTTCTAGATACTCGAAAATTTTACTATCCCGCAGCCAATCAACATGCTTAAAAAAAATTTGTCGTACGACAAATATAATATTAGCCTTAGGCTGGTATTACAATTGTCGTACGACAATTTTTCAAGCGTGTCGATTGGCTGCCGAATAGAAAGTTTCTAGATACTCGAGAATTTTACTATCCCGCAGCCAATCAACATGCTTAAAAAAAAATTTGTCGTGCAAGTAATAGCCTTAGGCTGGTATTACAATTGTCGTACGACAAATTTTTCAAGCGTGTCGATTGGCCGCCGAATAGAAAGTTTCTAGATACTCAAGAATTTTACTATCCTTCAGCCAATCAATACGCTTAAAAAATTTGTCATACGACAAATGTAATACCAGCCTAACAATTCGTTGTACACCAGGCATAAGACTGTAGGTCCGCCGTGGAACGCGAGTCGAGGGATTGCCGAGGACAATGTTTTCCACCAACCGCCTGTAAAAAGAAATTGCACGTGTCTTACGTTGCGTTTAAAACCGCTTACGTAAAGACACGCGAAATCTCTTTACGTAGCGTAATCTTTCTCGCGCGTTAACTCGCTTACCGAAACTACACGTGCGCTACGTTGCGTTTAAAATCGTTTACGAAAAGACCCGCGAAATCTCTTTACGAAGCGCGTAATCTTTCTCGCGCGTTAACTCGCATCGAGCTCCGATTACCGCCGCGATATGTAAATGCAACGTGTTTCTCTTCCGCCGCCTTAAATATGCAAATGCCGAGTTATCGGCGGCCGCGGCTGCGAAATAAAGTTGTCGGACGGGTTGAATATTTCATTTGTCGCCGTGACGAATATCGCGAACACAATGAACCTTGGTCAGTGAACCGCGCTTATAGACAAGAGACGTGACGCACGCCTTTCCGAGCACGTGTGCGCTACACAACGGACCTTACAGCTGCGGCGCATACTACAAGCATTATTAATGCCCCCATTTCTGCTAATTTAGATTAGCTTTAATCTCGGGTTTCACTCGTTATCACTTTTTAGTTCTAAGAATTCAAACAAAGATGTGCAGGCTGACTCGAGATCAACGTTAAACTCCACGCTGGTGGAAATGGACATGAAACGTATAGGACCCCAAGGACAAGAAAAAGTCAGGATGATGTCAATTTGATGTCATATTGACCAAATTTATGTCAAATTTAGGTCAATTTGATGCCACATTGACCAAAATTTTACATAAATTTGGTCAATATGACATCAAATTGACATCCTGACTTTTTCTTCTCCTTTGATGTCATATTGACCAAATTTATATCAAATTGTGGTCAATTTGATGCCATATGGACCAAAATTTGACATTGACATCATCCTGACTTCTTTCTTCTCCTTGGAACGAGGGGTAAACCGCTGACCAAAATCATGCACACCAATGCCTACCAATCGACCAAGTGCCCAAACTAATGCCCAAAAATTGCCCAGTAATGCCTAGTAACCCAGCGAGGAATGACTGACTCGTCGATCGACAACGTTTCGACGAATCATTTCTCACTGGGTGATGCCCAGTAATGCCGTAGTTCTGTACACCGCAATGCACCCCAGCGGTTTACCCATCGGTACGGGAACGTTCGGTATCGCGAAAATTGCCAACTGACGCTCGATCTGACGAAATAACGATTGTAAAACGCGATTATTAAAATACCGAGGATCTTCGCGCGTTCTTCACGCTCCGTCGCGACGCAAAGCGACCGTTTAATATTATATCGATAGCGTCGGTGAAATGAGGCGTCGCGAAAGCAAATAAAACCATGAAAAAGGCAGCCGCGAAAGTCACGATGACGCGCGCCGTATAAAGAACGCGCGCCGGGCTCCTCCTCCATCGTAGAAAATCAGCTCGCTCCCGCGAAACTGGGATATAGTTGCGCGCCCGCCGCGCTTTTCACTTCGCCCTCCGGCCCCGACTTCCGGCTTTGTCTCCAAACGTCAATATTGACTCCAACGTTCCCACCTGTATATCTCGGCTCGCGCTTTATCTTATCTGCGCGCTAATGCGGGGCGCGACGTACCGAAAGGGGGCAAAGCCTTTCTACCGTCGCGATTTTCAAGTTCAGTCCGCCGCGAGAGAGTATCTGTAATCGAGGCGGAACGCGGTTGCGATCGCGATCGCGATCGCCATTTATGTCGCGAGACACGCGGGGGGAGGGATGTAATTATATCGCGAGGACCCACGTCAGAGGAGACGGGGATTAACGAGGCGCTCGCCGGTTATTGCCTCATTATCCGGTTAATCTCGCTTCCAGATGGTTTCTGGCAGTGATGCCCTCATCGGAGGAGGAAAGCCAGTGGCTCGTTGGCAGCGGGGGCGGCCTCGCACCCTCCGGCGGCAGCGGGACGAAAACGGGCGGCGGGGAGCGCGGCGCGGCGAACACTAGGTCCGGCCTCTACACCGAGGAGATGACGACGCAGCCGGCGAGCGTCGCCACGGCCGGCGTCAACTCGGCCTCGGCCGACTCCGCGGAGCACGACCTCATCGACTCCAGCGCGGACGCGACCCTCCTCGCGCAGTTTCACGAGGACGCCATCAAGCAGGTGACGGATCGCTCCCCTTCCCCCCCCCGCCCCCCCACCGCCATTCCCTCCCACTCACTAGGTGCGTTCCGCTCGACGCGTAATGCATCATTTATCCTTGTCATTCGTCGGATGTTAAATAAGGATAAATGATGCGTCGAGCTGGCGCCCCACTGTGCGCAATTCGTTGGACATTCGATTTTACTTAACCACGCCGGTCGTGATTCGCAGATTTATCATTCGTAATTTGTTATTTGTCGTTTCGCTCGTGTTAACTTGGACAACCTTTATCTGCTATTGCAGGGATCCCCCGTGTCATAAGTCTGCAATCAGTCAAGTTTCAATATTAGTCGGAAAAAAACTACTGTTTTCGTCAAAAGGCCGCGCACGGCTAGCGCGTCACCGTGAATGGCGAATCGACCAATTTCTCCTCCACACTATTCACGAGTATACGATGGCCCGTATAGCACCAAAGCTTTCAGAAACATTGCAACATTGCAAATTACAATGTAATATTGCACAGACGGCTCAGAGACATTCAATTGTAATATTTCGCCAACAACGTTTCAGTAACCTTGTAGAAATATTATAAAGTTTGCAAGATATATTTGTAACGTATTATAATATTATTTAGATTTTTCGAATTTATATTATATCTCATGTATTCCAAACGCAGCCTAATAGTCTCGTGATTGCCGATATTGCTGCATGGTATCGGTAGGGCACTTCAGATTTTAATAGATGAAGTTTGAGAATATACAATATAATAGACATCCAAGAGCGATAAGAAAAAACGTTTCAATTTTTTCTTACACATCTCTTGGGTGTCTTTATATTCGCAAATTTTATTTATTAGGTTGTTCGGAAAGTTTGTTTCAAATTTCCTATCTATTATAAATACATATGTATATAGGAAATTTAAAACAGACTTTCCGAACAACCTATTAAAATCATAAGATCCTGCATATTTATATAAATAACGTATAATGACCCATACAGCACAGATGGTTGCAGTTACATTGCAGAAACGTTGCAATCTTGCAGGTTGCAGTGCAATCTTGCAGAGATATAAAATTGCAAACTTTCGATAACAATATTGCAGCAATGTTTCAAAAATAATAAAAATTACTATATTTTCTATTAAAAAATTTTTTCTAATTACGAGAATTTTATAATGTTATTTTCGTCGATACCAATAATGCGCGAATTATTAAGTACTTGATCAGTGCGGTGTTGCTCGGAATCTCCATCTATTGCGAAGCGACACAATCTCCTTAGGTTGCTTCGCAATAGCTTGCTGTGTATTGAAGAAGGCCCGGATGCATATGTAATTAGTAAATTCTCTGCTTATGTACAACAACAACAAATTATTACAAAAATATTGCACTGCAGCATTGCTATAATGTTGCACCGCGATCTCTCTGAGGGCGGACATTTCAACGTTGCTGCAATCCTCCAGAAACGTTGCAGCAATGTTGCGCAACGTTGCTGCAATATTGCAATCTTGCAATGTAACATTTCTGCAATCTTGCTGCAATCTTTCTGTGCTGTGTGGGGAAATCAATATTACAAATACATTGCACCGTGCCACTACTGCAATGTTACATCGTAATACGTCTGGGGGAGGACATTTCAATGTTGCTTCAAGCTTGCAACAACGTTGCTGAAACATTTCGCAAGCTCCATGCAATGTTACGATGTTGCAGTGAAAGGTGTATGCGATGTTTCTGCGATCTTTCGGTGCTGTATAGTGTATGGGAGGTGTATCCATAGTATAACTAGGAGGTCCACTCCGTTCATTCGTTTCGTTTCGCGTGTCGATCCCTTCTGCGCATCCGAATTTTATCCTCTCGAGCAATTTTGACCTTCCAGCTCACGGAGGAGCGAGAGTGAACTGCTAAATCGCCCCCGCCGATCGCGAGACAGCGGCGGCGAATCATTTTGAACGCGATGGATATCGATCGCTCGAGTCGTCGAGAAGTATCGATCGCGCCGCGCCTCGATCGTCGCTCGATTCTGCCGGCGAGCGCGGGCCCCCCCATTGGCGCCCCGTCGCCCGTCGGCGCGTCGAGAAGTCGCGGGACTCGCGGGCCCCCGCGACATAAAAATATGCGGGACGCTGGGCGGAACGGAAACATAACATAACCTGGGCGAAATGGCGTCGCTCGCTCTCGCCCGGAGTGAATGAGATTCTGCCCTCGCGGATCGGAGCCCGTCTCTCTCTCTCTCCCGGCGAAAATGGACCAAGTCCTGGACGAATCGATCGTTAAGGCAAAATACGTACCGCGCGAAGTACCGGGCTACCTCAAGGATTTCCCAGTAAACGTTTTTCTTGACGTCGCGCCGCGGAGGTTACGTCTCCGCGGAAAAGAGAAAACGAATGCACACCTAATGCCTTTTTTTTACCACTGCGGGTGAACCTTAATCTCGGCCCAGTGAGAAATGACTGTCGCTCCGACGTCGATCGATGAGATGACAAGTAAGCGGACGTTGAACGACAATCGTTAAGATCGCGCACGTATCGTGGCACGTATTTATTGTTTATTCAGTGTGACGAAAGGAGTGGCCCGTCGACTCGACACCCGAGGAATTACGTGTGCATTACATTTTCCACCGACGAACGTTTCGCGAATGTTAATTTGCGACACGTAAGCTAGGCCTGCGCCGTGTAAAAATTAACCGATCGAATGTAATGTTGCAGGCTGGCGTTGGCTATTTCCAAATACTCGCCGCTTTCTGCACGGGTTTGAGCCTAGCGGCCGACACCGTTGAGATTTTCGTCGTACCTTACATACTGCCGAGCGCAGAGGTCGAGCTTTGCATCGAGGACAGCGAGAAGGGATGGCTCGGTGAGTTTTGTTTTCCCCACGCGCGAACACTCGCCTCGCGACGCTGAACGGCAATGCTCTTCCAGGCAACATCACTCTCGTCGGCCTCGCACTGGGCGGCTTGTTCTGGGGCGGCCTCGGCGACAGATTGGGAAGACGCAGGTCCCTCCTCTCGGCCATGTCCGTGCACGCTCTGTTCAGCGGCGTCGCGACATTCATGCCCACCTACGGCACTTTTATGACAGCTAGATTTTGCTCGGCTCTCGGGTAATTTTCCTTTATCCGTCGTAGATTTAAGATACGCGTAACTCGGTATCGTTTGAAGCAATGGAAGCTAAGTGGATCACTTAAATATTGCTATTATTTGGTTTGCTATTCAGTGTTATTCCTTTTTAAGCTAAAGGGATTACTTAGATGTTATTATTTAGTTTGCTACTTAATTTATCGTATTACAGAGTGGGAGGAGCGGTACCACTGGCATTCGTGTATCTCGCGGAATGCTGTCCACGGTTGAGCAGGGGCCGCTGGACGGGCATACTCGTGGCAGCGTGCGCGCTCGGTGGCGTTTACGCGGCGCTCTTAGCTTGGGCGGTAGTGCCCACGACGGGAGAGATGGTCGTCCTAGAGAATAAGGAACACTTCAGCGCCTGGCATCGTTTCTTGTTATTATGTTGCCTGCCGGCGTTGTGCTCGACAATCGGTCTCATCTTTCTACCGGAAAGTCCAAGGTATCTCATAGAGGCCGGTCGAGATGTGGAGGCGATGATGGTCTATCAGGTAAAAATGTGTAATGTGGAACGATGGTACAATTGTATACTTAATACCTAATATTTCTCGGCGATTTAATGCTTCAGAGGATATACAAGAGAAATAACGCTCGGAAAGGCGCAACGGGTACTCAATATCAGCTTTCTGAACTGGAACTTCCGACTAAAAGACCTCGTGGCTTGGCACCGCCGTCTCCTAGCAATCACACTAGCGTTCTGGCGGACATAATTTATTCCATTGAAATGGTAAATATTCGAGAAAGGTATCGCTACGCGACAATCTTGACCGCAAGAGTCAATTTGTTCTTTACCCGCAGTTCTGGAATTCTTTCCTGGAATTATTTGCAACGCCTCATCTACACGTGACTTTGGTACTGTTGATTATCTGGACCGCTGCTTCATTCAGGTAAGTTTCGAGTCAATTTTCAGGTAATCTCTATCGAACAGAAATTTCATAAGCTCATTCTATTTTTATTATGTTCAGTCTTTACGGTCTTATGATATGGTGTCCCGAATATCTGAAACTTTTGCGAGCGAGGGAATACGAAACTGAAACTCAACACTTTGTTAAAGAGGAATATAATGGTACAACGTTTACCGGTTCTTGGGAAAATCGTCAGTACAAAGACTCTATATTCTCGAACTGCAAGTACGGACGTTATTTCAAGATAAATCAGTGGAAAACGACCAAGTATTTTCCTATAAATATAATTTTCAACTGTTTACAGATTTACTAAAATGGTATTCAGCCATGTCGATTTTGACAATTGTACCTTCCAATCGGTAGAGTTCAGTAGCATTAAGTCTAGCAAAACCCACTTTAGAGACAGTGTTATTGTATATTCAAAGTAAGTAACATCGCTTGTGCAATGTTAAACATTTTTATATTCATCGGTGTAATCGGACGTGCATACTTTGTTACAGATTTGTTGACACAGATTTATCCGCACAAGTTTTCACCAGATGTAAATTGGAGAATAACACGGAGCTGAGTTTAAGCGGGTCCTGTCCGACTCTCGATCTCGATTATAACATTTATATCGAAGAGGCGTTGCATGCTCATCTCGTTGCTCAATTGGCTTTCGTGCCCGCTGCCGTGCTGGCAGGTTTGGCACTCACCGTTCTCCAGCGGCCAAAACTGATAAGTTGGTTGACAAGTTTTGTTACAGACAACAAGTGGATTTTAAGTGTAACTTTAACCGACCCTTGGTCTTTTACCATTTAGGTTTCCCGCTTTTCCTCTCTTCCATTGCTGCATCATGTTTGATGTTAATTCACCAAAACAGCTCGGCAACTCTTGTATTTGAAGGTGGTTTCACAGCCCTTTTTGCCGTTGGGTGGACATCGTTAACTTTGGTGACAGTCGAGAGCTTCCCCACGCACTTAAGGTAAAGAAGTAAAAACCTTGAGGATATGAACAGCAACGAAAGTCCATGTCATATTGAAAGAAAGCATTTGTTAATATCTATAGGTGTACCGCTTTTGGGCTCATAGCAGCAGCTATAAGAATATCGGGTCTGATAGGAACCACAACATATCAGACATTAGTGGATACGCCTTTAATCGCGCCCGCACTATTGACTGCGCTGGCACTACTCATCGCTAGCATTATAACTTTTAAATTGCCTCATACTCATACTGTCTTTTTGTAAACTTTCCATCGGTAGAAAAGAATATCAGCAACGCATATCTAAAGCTAAAAGTTTGTGGCACACGACACAAACTTATATGATACTTTATCATCTGTGACGAATGAATTCTTCGAAATGTTGACTAATCTCGAATGTGTCGGAGACATAATGGAGGCATGCTATTCCTTATTCTTAGGATTTATTCGAAAAAGAAAAAAACTGATGTTCAAGACATGTCAATAATTTATTGATCAAAAGGAGAAAATTTTTTAGAAGCTGAGACTTTGTACAAAGTTACATATCCTAAGTAATGAAGCACTGTTGTCTTTGGCGGCACTTGCATATCTTGAAGCGCACAGAACGTTCACGGCGACTTTAGCGATCTTTGCTAACGCAGAATAACTTGAAGTTGGATCGAAGCACTATCCTGTTGTTCGTGGAACGTGACCGACAACGCTACGTGCGAGCGATACTAACGTTCAGGAATAATATTCAAGGGGGAAGGTTTTCAAGAAGAGCGGACGTTTCCGTGCGCAATATAATCACTCTAATATAATCACTCAACTATTTTACCTTTGACGATATATAAACCGTTATGCAAGTATACTGAGCAAAGGACACACACATATGTGCAACTATTTTAATAAGGCTTATGCCATGAAACGTGTCAATTTTAATAGAGGATGCACAGTCATCCATAATGATATATCATATATATTAAGAAACATTAATTAGAGAGGTGTATCGGCAAATGCAGTTTGATATCTCAATTATTATTCCAGAGACGCAACGCTTATAGAAGACATAGCTGTTCTTACTTTCAATCTATAGATGGAGTAATATCGATACACGATGTGGTGAAACCTGGATATATTCCTATACAGTTTGCGGAAGGTACCTGTATTCTCGGAGAATAACACGAGACTTTGCATGAATATCCATCGCATACAGACCGCTTGTGATGATACAACAAATCATTTTATATTTCTGTGCGAAAAGATCACTCTATGCACGGGAAACATTCCTATGAAGGGAAAGTAATCGAGCAATCGTTCAGTACTTCCGCTTTTTACCGATTTATTAGCATGCATTAGATCTGCTAACTAGACGCTAGAATGCCGCTGATTCGATAAATGGCAGAGAAAGAAAGAGGGGCATGATTCATATAAACGCTGCCGTATGAAATCTCAATTCCTAGACGAAGACTTTCGAGCGAGAAACAAGATAGAGAAAATTCAGCTTCTTAGCGTAAAAGAGATTATCATCTTCAACGTTAATTGTCTTCAAGCTTACAATCAATTACATATATGAACGTGTGTGTCTGACTTTCTAGTGATGTGTATATTAAAACGTAGAATGTTATTTTCTACGAGAATCAGGATCACACGTCTTGACGTAAATATATACAAAATGTAATATCTGTGTAATATTCACTTGGAGAAACTTTGCTAAAGTTTTATCATTGCTGAGACGACACACAGTGGATGATACTGGCAAGCTGGAAAGAATATCAAAAGAATCTCTGGAAAAAGAGAGGCAACTTATTTCTGGGCAATAAGAATGTGAGAACGATGAAGATGGCGATGACGTCTCGCCTACTAGAATTCAGAAAATGCACCTCGTGAAGTCTCCGAGGTGTTCATCAAGACGGGGGAGGACGTCGGCAGATTTAATAAGATAAATGTTTACGTCCCATCACGGTTAGTGAGTTTTTTTTTCATATCAGACTGTTGACGATCGATATATATGTACACAAGAGATTAATATCCGGGCCGAGGTTTACGAGCGTCTCGTCGAGAGAAGTGGAGAGAGACCATTGCGATGACCGACACTTGAATGCCATTACACATTCCAGTGGTTCTCCTGGGGACGATTTCTTTTCTCCTTCAATGAAAATCCTAACGGAAGTCGTCCGTTTCTGCTTAGGGAAGTCGCAATTCGTCGTAAACTTGGTCGTGGAGCGAGTTGTGTCGGTGAGGCAATTGCGACTACGTCAATCTGCGTGATATCGAGTCACGTGGATCACAATACATATGGACGAGGGATTTGGACCACGAAATTTAAGCATGCTTACGAAACTCGTCGGGACCATACGACGTTCTTAATAGCTTCTTTTCAGATTGGAAATTAGCCAAAGTACAATAATGTTGAGTCAACACCGATGCCGGCACGCACACACGCAGCTCCACGTAATTAATTCTGCTACAACATTCAAATCTATTGTCACACTCGTAGATATATATTTATATATATATAATATATACCACATTTTACTCGACATATCATATTTATGAGCAAACACTCTAGATTTGTAGGCCTTAGTCAGACTATTGACTAGAAACACACGTAGGAAAAATACGTAAAGACGGTCTCGTGCGAGATGACTCTCGAGTAAAGTAGACTGATCGAGTTAGAGGATCTGCCGAGGCACTATTTCCTATCTTGCGTTTCCTTAGCGAGTTACGTTTAGCCGATAAATATAGCGTATATACATTTTTGTTTTATACAACGAGATTATCAACTGATTGGATGATAAAGAGGGGATGCAATACTCGTGCAATCTGGTCAAACGTGCATTTTACTAATACTAAGTTACAATTACTCGACGATTCTACTAATATTACATGTAATTATTTATTGTCATCGAGGATGTTACATACCGAGTATACATATCACGCTAATCAGACTGGAATTAGCGATCAGTTGGTAATCACTGTGTCACGGAGAGACTGCTTCTTATTGTTAAAATTAAAAGGATTTAATTAGTTAAGATCTTTTACATATAGCCGGCAATGACGCGTGAGACATTGTACAATATATCATTTCTACTTTAGAGTTTACGTTTGGTCACACATTCGACTGATCGCATAGTTTTTTAATCCTTACGATACGGAAATAAGAAGCGACACTTTGAGGCGAGGTTTTTACGCGAGATTGTATGGCAATGTATGAACAAGTGAGAGATAATGTCTTTTAAAAAGTGTTATCGTAAAATATATTTATATCTGTCGAGTTTGATTACAAAATTTATAGAATTATTTTTTAACAAACATGAAATTACACAGCAATATTTATTGTACATTATCGGTCGTGTCGAGAAATTATGTTAAACAAATGTAAGCAGAAAGGACATTTTACTATCGATATATTATCATTATTTCGTGTATCAATACTTCTACGAATAGAATAGGAGAGTTAATTTTGCACTCTGTTTTTTCCTCTCGAGTTTTCTCACTTAAAAGTTCGTATAATTGTAAGTTTTTATCAAAAGTCTACTTCACGAAAATTGTACCGTTCAAAAGCGATTCATAGACAAGTATATTTTCCAAAGTTACATGACGTAAAACAAACTTTATTTACATAATTGAAATTAATATAGCATCGTTTCCGGCCTGCTGCGTTGTACGTTCATAGAACACTAATATTGCTTTCTGCACTGAGCTTGTGAAAAAAAAACTGTTGCGAAATATTTTATCGTAATAATTAAATAAGTAAAAATTATTAGGTTTCTTAGCGACAAGTCACTTTATTTCGAGAACTAATCCAAGAGAGGATGTACATTATTTTTAGGGTACACGTCTCGGGAAGAATTGCACGTAGCGCTCGACACTACGTAGGAAGGCAATTAATTTATTTTACATTGCTAGAGGAAATCCGCGTTTAATGCGAGTTGTTCTATTATTCGTCGGTTGACTCATTTGTACATAGTCCTTATAGCGGTAGTATAATTCTCTAGTATAATTTCAATGCCGATCGAAGGGTATAGATAGCCACTAGATCGTTAGCCACTAGCGCGTCTAGATCGTTTAGCGTTATCGTTTCGCTCGGCGCGTCCGTAAGGCCGAGAGCGAACGCGAGAGATTATGATAATCCTTCAAGTAATAATTTCGCCAGCGAGTCCAGCGCTCGATGATTTTTTATAAATTGTATAAATTATATCATTATATTCTGCGAGAAAGTAGATACTTTGTGCAACGCTTTGAACGAGAGCAATTGCAAGCACACACTTTAATGTATATTGTATATCTAATATTATAATATTAATATATTATATACATTAGTACATATTATATAATATTTTAATGACGAGAGAGAAAGCCAGAGAGAGGGGTAGTGACGATGCGTTTTGCTCACGATATACTTTCGAGCCGCACACGTTTTTACGCTCTTAGAATCAAGTCCACAGACACATAATAGCAATCATTTTATAAATCCTGTTCTTTCAACATCGTTTGATGGCGAGGTATCGAACCGAGAAAGGTAGAGAGAACGTCTTCGGAAAGTTCGGAATTTCCGCGAACGGCGTGTTACTGCGTACTCGCGGAAACATTTCGATTTTCTCGAGGCCGAAACGACGGCGACGCGACGCTGAGCGTGGCGAAGAATGCCGGGAGTCCGTTTACACATTGATCTCGTCGTGTAATTTTCGTACAATAAAATGTCGCGAGTTGTGACGGTATTTAATAAGGTTCCGCAGCAAAATGTACGAATGGCATTAATGAGAATTTTATTGAATCGAAAGACACCTCTTCTATACCTTTCCGTGTCCCGTGTTAATCCTACGAATTCTCGGATATACGTACCTTTCCCACTGGATTTCGATCAAAGCCTTCGCAACGAGTGGAAAGTTAGACGTTCTATTAGAGACATCAGCGGGCAAAGTTATTATTATATTAGTATTATTCGATGTTGTAACTTGAGAAAATGTAAGACATCATCCAAGGAAGCTCGAAGCGCTTGTTTCATACACTTTTATATATTTTACATATTTTAACGAACAGTTGAGATATACATACATATGACTATCATTTCTTAGGTGATTTTACTGTATCTTAATTATATTAAATTAAAATTTGCGAAGGTATACGCGTCGTTAATAGTTTTAATTTAATTTTACAAGTCCGATTCTTTGTGTGAGCTTCTTAATTCAAGTTTATTCCAATCTTAAAACTCTCTCTCTCTCTCTCTTTCTCTCTCTCTCTCTCCCTCTCCCTCTCCCTCTCTACCTCCCTCCCTCCCTCCCTCCCTCCCTCTCTCTCTATTATAATTGTTGCAAACAATGATTACAATATAATTAAGCGATATTTCCTTAATAGCAGTGGTTAACGCAGGGAATTAAGTTATCGACCGAGAAGCGATCTACTTGTTCGGCAGTAGGTAATTCGAAGATCAATAATCGATCGCGAAGGACTGCTTACCTACACTATACTATGTATTAAAAATATTTGCCTTGTTCCAGGTATACTGCGGAAATATTTCGACACAATACCACACACCTGGTACGCATACATATACACACATATTATTTATGATTATCCGTATCTTAAGATGCACAAGACAATTTTCGGCGCCCGCTCGCTCTCGCCTCATTATTCCTTGTCGCAATAACAAATCGTTCCAGCGACATAACGCCGATTCGTTTAATAATATACATTAAAATTCCCGACAAATTCCGATGCGCGCGCACGCGCGCGCATGCGTGACATCCTTTAGAGTCGATCCAGCCGAGTGCAGACCTTGAGCTTGACCCTGGAGATCCTTCTCTCCCCCCCCCCCCCCCCCTCGCCGCCGCCCTTCGGCGCCGCGGATCATGTGTCGGAGGATGATCCATGTTGAACGAGCCCTGACCTAACCTATTCTAGGCTATGTCTCTGTCCTCCCATACAGACAAAGCCTAGGAGAGGCTAAACCAAGTTACTCGGTTCTTCTTCCGCCGAGCCTTCCCTCTCTTTTTATTTTTTGTCTTCGTCTGGTCCGCTCTTTTTGCAGCCTCCTTCCCACGGTAGTTTCCGCTCTCCTGGTAGTAGTTATCCTATGTCGTATAATAATCATTAAAAATAGCGCGCGAGTATACTTAAAATGACAAATCTTAATACAGCTAACTGCGCAGACGTTTCCGACGTGAGCGAGGAATCTTTCTTTTTTTCACGCGACTTTTCGTCGCTCTGTCCAATGTTGCACGGATTACCCTCGCTACTTTAAGCCACGAAGTGTCATCGCTCGTGGTAAACGGGATTCGAGAATAAACCGGGATTTCAAAGGAAGCCCAGAAAGAAATCGTCGCGCGAAACCCATTAGGTATTCTCTTGATGTCTTTAATATTTAAATTACAGAATTATATGTGCATACATTATAAAGCTAGCCTTGGTAACAAAGTAACGAGAATGAAGGAATATCAAATAACCCTGAAGAAGCTGGGTGAATCAGATATTATTTTTTATTATCGCCATATGTAACATGTATATAGCTGCAAAACTCAAGTTCCTTTATTCATATTAATATGAATATAACGATGGCCGCGATAAAATTGGAAACTAGTTAAAAATGTTTTTTCAACTTTCTCGAATACTCTGCCTATCTACCGAAGAGAATAATTTATCACGATGATAATTTGCAAAATGTGTCCAGCTCGACAGCAGCGATAAATAAAAAAAAATTGGGGAGCTAGATAGACGTACGTGAGAAAGCCTGGGGAAGGTAGAGGCAAAGAGGTAAAAAGAAAAAGAGAAACGCCGATTTAACAGTACCGCGCGTATTCTCTTACGAGGAGTAATTTTTGCGACGGTGGTCCGGCCGACCGGCACAAAGAAAGCGTGTCACGCCTAAAAATACGCGGGGCACGCAGGTAGGTAGACGTGGAAAGGTCGTAGGGACCCGAGACGGAATACGGAAAGAAGAAAAAGGAGAGAGACAGACAAGAGGGAATTGCACAAGAGATGGCGATTTGGTATTCAAATCGCCGGGCGGGCGGGCGGGCGCGCGCCTCTCCTCTCTCACTCTTATTCTTTCCTCCTCTTTTGCACAGGACCTCTTCGTTTTTCCTGAACCTAACATGAGATAAAATATAAGACTAAAATGTGTGCGTGCGGAATGTGATATTACAAGATGCGCATAAATACGAACGAGGAAATCTAGAAGACGCCTTCGTCGAGTGGCGAATGGATATGAGAGAAATCGATGTTAACTCGTAATACTTGTATTCAATGTTTCAACCGTCGCGAGACCACGGCGAAACGTTCTTCCACGTCCGCTGGCAGGTAGAGAGAGAGCCAAAACTCTTGTCATTCTTATTTCGTCTCTCGATACCAGTCCCTCGTATCTCACTCGTCTTTCTCTTATTTTCACGTTATCGCGTTAACGATAATTTTTCGGATCCCCGTGCACTTTCTAAAGCCGACGCCGTTACGTAAACGTTCGACTTATCCTCGGGTAAGTGCGTTCAAGGTCTCCTCTCCGCTACGATGGCTCCGCGATTGTATCGGCGTGTCGAAACGCCAGTTTGTAACTTGAAAGTGGAGGGAAAGAATCGTGCGCGCATCGTAATTTACATTGCTCGACTCCCTGCTTGCCGAACGCGGGGATCGCGGTGTAACGGAATCGGGAGGGCATCCGTCCGAGACGTGACTCGGGTATCGGGCTAACGTTTGTCACCTACTTCAATGTCAAAATAACGTTCTTGGCGACGAAAACATTAGCTTGCTACCTGGAGAACGTCGCGTCAACACGCACAGAGGTGGCAGCAAAGTTTCAAGTCTGATCTTGCAATGTGCGTCCAGAAACATTCTATTTCGTAGCCAATAATTACGTTTCAAAAAATGTGTGCAAGGTGATAAATTGTACACTACACAATCGTACTTAGTCGACAAATTTTTCAAGCGTTTTGATTCGCTTACATAAAATAGGATGTTTCTAGGTGCACAGAGCACATCGTGGATCAGGTTTAAACGGCGGCAAGCCACAAGACAGGCTGTTCACAGTTTCCCCGTACACGTGATCTCTCCGTTTCGTTATCGAGACGTCGTGGTTTACACTCGCTTCCGTCGCAGTCATCGTCGCCGATGTCGAAAGTCCGTCCCGCTGCAACTATGTGGCAATCCTCTTTGGTACGCACGCACACACTCGCACACACACACACGCGCGCACGCACACACGTACGCACTCCGCTCCGTGAGGAAAACACACCGCGACGTGGACAAGGGTCGAAGGAAGAGACGGCGGACGCACTGCGAACCGGCGCGCGCCGGAGAGTCGAATCGTCGGGAAGAGAGACTTCGATGCCCGCACGTGCGATCTCTCGCGTACGTATCTCGACGAACGGCGGTCGGCGGCGGTTACATAAACGGAAGCACTCCAGCGTGGCTCGCGTGTACATTTCCGGGAGCCTCACTTTCTCCGGACGCCGCCCCTGTCGTCACGCGCGGAAAACCCGGAGGGGCGAAGAGGAGGGCGTGCGATCGCCACGAGGGAAATCGCGTTGCGACAGCTCCGTTTCGCCACCACCTCGCGAAATCGGCGAGGGAGAAAGAGAGAGAGAGAGAGAGAGAGAGAGATAGGCGGAACGATCCCTCCTGCCGTGGTACCACACTCGCAGCGACTGCGGAAAAACCGTCGCGCGACCACGTCGGCGGCTCACGAGGTCGCGATCGGTCCCCACCGCCACGGCCACGGCGGCGGCGGCGGCGGCGGCGGTGGTGGCGGCGGCGGCGGCGATTTCGCGACGTCCTTGCGGGATCTCTCGTGACGGATTTTCGGGAGCAGATGGGACGATTTCTCTCGCTGCTCGCGCTGTCCTCCGCCCCGATCTTCTCGCCGAACGTCCTTCAGCTCAACCACTCGCGGGCAATTAACGAATACAATAGAATCACGTGGCCGCCGGCGGGGTGGCTTACGCGCGCGAAAGACTTAAACGCGTGAGCGATGTCTAACGCGAGGGGAATTGCGTCTATCCTGCCCGTCCGCGCGCGTACGTGATCGGCGTACGTATCGGACGCGTAAGCGGAATACCCCGACGCTGACGAGGACGATGACGACGACGACGGCAACGACGATGACACGCGCGGTATGCGCGACCCACCGGCGAGCCGGTGCACACCCACCAACCACCAACCGGCGGACTAACCGCGGGAGGCTGAGGCGCGCGTTCGCTCGCTCGCTCGCTCGCAACGATAATGTATGTAACTATGTGCGTTAGCTACGTGAGAGAGCGGCGGGCAGGAGCAGCAGCAGCAGCAGCATCTTTCGATGGCGAGCCGTCCGTGGAGGGAGCTCGAGGAGGAGAAGGGAGATCGTACGCTTCTCCCGTAAGAGAGCCGGTCTCCTTCTCTTTCCCTCGTTCTACACACTTCGTCCACCTGTCCCCCTTCGCGCCCCGCCGCCAATTTCGTGGGGGGATCGAGCTCTCCGGTGGCTCTCGGCCGCTTTTGGCCGACTCCTCCCGCGAAATTAATCGAAACGCACGCACGCACGTACACGCGTATATCTCGCACGAAGCGGAGTCACTCGGTGCGCGTAGCCGCGGCTCTTTTTCCCGTACAAATCGCACGGGCGAGTCGCGACGTCGCGCGAGGAAACGAGAAGCGAGGAATGCACCCCCGGTAACGAAAAGAGCCGCGCTTAATTTGAAATATCTATGAAGTGAGTCGAAAAAAAAACGCATTTTGTATTTCATGTTAGTCTATCTAGTGCCAATACCTGGACAAATTGGACACTCGATGGAAATACGTAAGGAAGAAAAGAACACAGTAATTAGTACTAGCTTTTTATTGCACCTTAAACAATGTAAAATTTAAAAGATTCTCGATTCTCCATGCTCTAGCACAATATGGCGCAATATTGGAAAATGTGTGAATCTAATATCCCCAACATTGGTCCAATATTGTAAGATGGACGCCTTCTCTTATTTAGCAATATTGGTCTAATATTATATTAATGTTAGACCAATATTCATATTACATCATATTACATACGTTAAATATTGGCCAATGCATTGCCAATATAAATCTAATATTATCTAATTATCATCGTGCAACATTTATTCCATAGCCAATATTGGCTTCACGTTGGACAACATCGGCCAATGCATTTCTAATATAACCAACATTTGACCAATATTTAGCCAACGTTTAGCCAATGCACGGTGCTACTAGGTCGCGAATTAGTGCACACGTGCACCCTTCGCGTCATTCATTGCGGGAGTTTCGGAGCATGTAATTCGTGAGATGCTCCTCTCGGAGTGGAATCACTGACTATAGACGTACACACTGGAGATGTGTCGCAAATTACAAGGTTAACCGTGATTTAGAAATTTAGCGCGTGGTCCGCAATTTATACGGGAACGCTTTAAGCACGTGTTTAAAGTGAATTTTATGGGCCATTTCAGTGAATTATGAGGTCCAGAATTTATTAAGTTCGTTCCGGAGAGTGAGCGAACGACACTGGCTCGGACTGCACTCGATTGAATGATCGCATTTCCGACGAGCGACCAATCCGGAAATATCTTCCTAAGATCGCTCGCGACATTGTTTATGCATACCAACGGTATTCAACGGCCGCTGGTCGAGGCCGGTACCGTAAAAAGCTACCGCTCTCGGATGCTGCGCCCCATTTATGGCCGAGGCAGGGTCGAGTGTGGAAACCCGCGCAAATAAGCGCGACCTTCTCGCGGGAGGAAGTACGACGGGTGCCGGCGCGCGTGTTTTCGGCGCCGGCTCGAATTCCGCCTCGTCGCCTTTTTTGCTCGCGAGCCTGCGCACGCCCGCACCTTTGCACCGGCCAATCAAGACCACGTCGGTGAAAAGTCATTATTATATTCCGTTACATGTCCACTCATTCATTTCTGTGCATGCACGATAATTTACGGGAAGTCTTTTCTCCCCCCCTCTCCCCCCCCATTAGATCCGCGTCTAGCGACCCGCCGACGTGGCCGGTCGAACGTCGCGGAATCCATCGATTAAATTACCATAATTTAACAGCTTTGATCGCCGACGCGCGTAAATCGCGCCTGTGATTTTCTCGAGAACTTTGACATTGGGATACCTCGCTTTACTCAATTTACGTTATCCATCCGCGGTTGGTAAACGCGAGACTAAAGTCGTCACTCATTCGTTGCCGTAATGCCCTTTCCATACCTAAGGATAATCCTGCTTGTGGCTCACCCAAGGAAAGGTTTACACAGACATTTCAGTACGGCCATCATACTAAAGCATGATTTTATATGATTTTACTATATGGTCCCGTATTCTGAATCCTCTGATTTCTGTACCCTGTTCCCTGTACCTGACCAATCACGGTCGAGACTCTGGGACGCGGTTTCAAAAAGCAGATGATTGAACGGCACTCCATATTGCCAACGAATCATTGTGTCCTGGCATTACATAGGTTTCGATTTCGCATTTCTATTCCTTATTCCTATTGCAGGAAACACAGACGTCATCCGCATGACGGGGCGCTCAGAGACGCTGAGAAAATTTGATGGAAGGTTCCCATTTAACTCTCTTCCTGAATCTGCGACGCGACATCGGCGAGCGTCATTCGAAAAGCGCCTCGGGGCGGACGTCGCGCATCTGTTCCGTTTATCTGGAGCCTCATTCCCGATCGGCTGCTGATCGAGAAGCGCGTTCATCGGGGGCCACCAAGGCCACTCGGATTTCCGATCTCGTCTCCGTCCCTCGATCTATGTATCTCTCTCTCTCTTTCTCTTTCTCTCTCTCTCTCTCAAAATTCGTGGGTGGACAATTCCGAGAAGCGATTTCGTTCGCACGAAGACGCTCGCCGATCGCTCGATAAATGCCGGCGACGTTAATTAAACGTCGGTCGTGTTCGCGGAGATACGTAGGTAGATTTTATCGCCGGTCGTCACACCGGCTAGAATGCGCTCGCGACGGCTCCATTAACCGATCAGCGACGGCGCGACTTCCCCGCGAGTCGGTGAAACGTGTCCTCCGCGAGACGCGATACGTATCTCCTCTCTCTTCTAAATAAACAAACAAATAAATGAAATACACGTATATATTTAAACACTGCCCGCAACTATTGCCGGCTTGGTTCTACAATTACCAGAGACGCGGGTCCGCGCGCGGACGAAGATGGCGGGCTACGATAATTTATTAACTAGTCCGGCGAGTCGGTTCCGCCGGACCTGTTGGAAGGCCCGACCGGCCGACCGGCTCGAAACGCGAAAGCATCTCCGCTCGAGCGGAAAACCGCTCGTCTCTCCCCGCGAGCGCGCGTAGCCCGACGCGGCATTCCTGCGCGCGACTTAATTTATCTAATTGAGGTTGATAGCCGATATCGCCGCGGCTGCGTGGCGCGTCTCTTTCTTCGCGTCTTCAGCTGGCGAGACGCACTGGGAGGTGGTCCTCCTCCTCCCCCGACGGAATTCGTGTTCGTCGCTTCTAGAGGAGCGGTGGCGTACAGATGGGAAACGACAGTCGGTAATGATCGTAATAACGTCTCGCCGGCGCAATGGTTATGGTAAAGAGCAAAGTTCAGCGTTCCCCGCCGTTTTACCTGAAGCGACGGCGATCTTTGGACTTGTGTCCGTGGAGGCGCGTCACAAGGACGCACCGCGCGTGCAAAAATTGCCTGCTTTTGAATTGAATGGATTCAGTCTACAACCGAAATTGATTCGCAAATTAAGAATTTGTTCGCAGGTTTATCTAACTGAGAGGCGAGTACTCGGCGATCCAGGCGGCAGGGAGGGGGGAAAAATGTGCATAAATTAAGTACAGTCATAGATCTACAAGACCCGATTGTACCGACGTCACGTAACTTTTAATTTTAACTAAACTCACTCTTGCGCCCGTTTTTTTATACCATTGCAGATTAATTGAAATCTCGGTTTAAGTTACCTCTTATCTTTTCCTAATTCGTAAAACTAGGAAAAGATATAAAGTAAGTTGAACCGAGAATAAAGTTAAACCATACCCAGTGAGAAACGATTCGTCGACCGACGTCGAAACGATATCGAATATAGTAGGTCCACTCCGCCATTGGTTTCATTTTGCGCCGATCCCTTCTGCGCGTCCGACACCTTGTTGGTCCAGCCAATGAGAAAAAAGTTCTACGTGTGGTAGTGTAGTTTGACGAGTACACACACACGCGCTGCTGGATTTGGACCGAAGACATGGAGGAATACCACGTGATCGGGACCGCAAAGATCAAAGAGGCCGGCAGAGAGTGGACCTACTAGTTACCCTATGGGGCGATTTTTAAGCGACTGTCTGGCACAAATACCAAAGTGTACCAGAGTGAACACTCGGACGTCACGAATGTCTTTACACCTTAAGAAAGATGCTAAAGATATCCAGTAGAAAAATTAATTTTAACAAAAGGAATTTTTCTATCGGAACATATTGATCTTGACGGCTATTTTCAGATGTAAAATAGGCATTCGTGACGCCGAGTGTACACTTTGGTATATGTACCAAACAATCGCCAAAAATCGCCTATAGTTGAACCGCGTTGGTAGAAACAGGCATTTAGTTTCTTTCCAAGTGTTTCCTCAGAAAGCGACAAGAAGTGAATTAAGCTAAGGTTAAAGTTAAGCTACGTTGGTGCAACCGGGCCTAAGAGTTACAGATTACTTCTTTATTTTCGTACAACTGTAAGCCCTCTTGTTTCTTAATATAGAATCCGTTCTTTTAACGAGATATAATATCTTTTTGTCGCTTTCGCGTCACAGGAGTGGCCGACAATCTCGAGGCTGGTTCTCGCGCAAGGCGATCTAGCGTGCAGCATCCATAATGCGACGGCCAGTTTTTGCCGGTCTCTATAATATACGAGGCGTATATCACGTGCGTTTTGCATTCGCGGCTGATTTAGCCGCGAAGCGGCCGGTCGCGAGACGCGAGATGCGCGGGCCTGCCGCGCCTGGCAACTGCGGGTTGCCCGGTACGCGCCGCTGACAGGCGACTCTCCTCGAGTGTAATCCCACGTAATGGAACGCATAAAATTCATAATTGCACACTCCGAACGTTTATACGCTATACTTAAGCTCTTATGTAACTATATATACGCGCGCGCGATGAACCTGACGTCGATCAGGAAGACGCCGTTGCGACGCAGAAACGTCGTCTCTTCCGCTTAGGAGTACCGGCGTCCGCGCTCCCATCCTTCGGGATGACGTGTCGCTCTGTGCTGACACAGGATAGAGGACCCTGTAATCAGAGACTGGCCATAAGAGTTCGTCAAATTCCCGCGAGAGATTCTACAATCGTAGAAGAGTGAGATAGCCTATGTTTCTCTCTCTGGGAAAAAAAAGTCAGTTACAACCCATTTTGGGGCCCACAATTAGCAATCGAATTATTTAGATTGTTCGTAACTCTAATCTTTTACGAATTTTATCCCGCGTAACTAAAAATCACAATTAGCTGTTCTATCTATATCCAAGATATTAAAGTAATACTAATCAATTCTCTCAATTAGTTCTGTCTATATTTAGTAACGCAAAGATAATTTTCACTTAAGTGGCAATAACCGAAATGTTAAGTTGCTTAACTACATCAAAAAACGGTCAAAATTTTTCCCAGAGTAGAGTTACGAACAATCCAAATATTTCAATTACTAATGGTGGGCCCCAAAATGGGTTATAACTGTCTTTTTTTCCCAGAGCTCTCTCTCGCGAAAATTTGACGAACTCTTATGGCCAGTCTCTGATTACAGGGTCTCTAATGCAAGACTCACACTGTACCCGACAACCGACGTACGACGCCCGATATCCAATATGATTGGTTTATACATTTAGATCCGACAAGGAAAAAAGTGATTAGTAATGGTACCCAGTGAGAAATGACTCGCTAATCGATGTCGATTCGACATCGTTTCGACGTCAATCGACGAGTCATTTCTCGCTGGATAGAGTCCTCCCCTAGTAGCACAGTGCATTGGCTAAACATTGGCCCAATACGACCAAATATTGGGCCAATGTTTAACCACTGTTTTGTCCATGCACTGTGCTATCGGTTCAATCCCGGCCCTTGTCTCGCATATTTTCCCGTTAAGGGAAATTTCAAAAATCCAGCGCTTGAAGGAGTTTTAAGCGTTAGTGTTGGATTCAGTGTTTGTAATCAGGATTAAGCGCGATTTTAAGGAATTTTTTTTAAATATCACGCCGATATAACCCTAACGGTCGAAAGGTGTTTCTACAAAAGGGGGAAATTTAAAAAAGAAAGCTGCCATCCTTCGAAGGACAGGAATACGTGGGGAAGAAGGAAGGAAAGGAGCAGTCCACTTGGCGAAATTAAAAGTCGCCCGATTCCCGATGCGAGATATCGGGCGAGCGTTTGTCTTAATTAAGAATTCGCGCTTGTCCCCTCGCGAAGGGCAGCTACGACGAGGAGCCGTGTCGATACGGCGATAACGAGCCGATTCGCCCGGATACGGTGGATTCCACCGCGGATCCCCGTGCTCGTGGCCCTTAACGGTCCGACATCGCGCAACGGCAACGACGGCTGTTCCGTGACGGCGAGCAATCGGTGGGTAGAAAATTCTCGAGCCGTGACGTAAAAAGTTACAGCGCCCGGGGGCGTTTCTTCGGCACGGCGCCGCCAATACAGGACCACGTTTAGCCGCGCGCACCGCGGGACGAGCATCCCACTATAGCCGTCTCTTCCTCCCGGCCGTCTCGATCGCTCGCGCCGGCCCGGGAGAAGAAGCGAGCGAGCGATAACCCTGCGCGTACATCACGCCCGGAAAATAAACCTCTTTGACTTGTAATTAAACGGCGAGGTAAAACGTGAGGCAACACCGCGCAATAATATGTATCGCGCGTTACACGAGAGGGCGTGTCACGAGATTAAATACGGAGGGTTCAAGTTGGCGAAATAACGTTAAACGTAATGGAGGCGCCAAGTGCGCGTCCAGCAAACCGGGCGTCGGCGTTTAATGCGCAATTCAGTAAGCGAGATTACAGTTCCGCGAATGTACCGGGCGTTTACGCGAAAGAATGCGTGAGCTGTGGTTTCCGGCGCGGGGTTTCAGGTGCCCCAGGACGGGGCATATGCCTTAATTTCCGGCTGTCTACGATTTTAATTGCAGACGCGTTCTCCGGAGGAGAGCGGCAGGGCGATCCTTCGCCCGCGGCGGCCGCGTTTCCTAGAGCCCTAACTGCACGCCGTTTCTCTCAGGGGCGAATCCGGCGGTTAAATCTTGATTAGACGGAACGACGCGAGCAAAAGAGAGACAGACAGAGATAGAGAGAAAGAGAGGGGGGAGGAAGGGAGAGAGGGAGAATAGAATAGAATGCAATCTTTATTTATCAAACGCTCCGAGACAAGTCCCCTACCCTAGGGAAAATGTACCTTAGTGTAAAGTACTTGAGTTTTGTTACCTGTCAGGAATAGCACGGAAAGACACCTGGATCGCTGTGGGATGGTGTTGTAAATCATTGTCACTGTTAACTTCACTAACGCTATATTCAACGATATCACCTTACAAAATAGGTCCAAAATCACTCTGAAAATTTCTTAAGTAAACTTTTAACTTCTTTAAGTAAACTCTGAGGTTCGAAAGATCACTTTTAAAAGCTTCATATAAAGTAACTTTTCCCAAAGGCTAAAGCGTTAGACAAACTGCACGGAAAAATAATCACGAGTGAGAACGAGCTTTTGTATGATAAAAAATTTGAATATAGGTAGAGAGGCGGGGGGGGGGGGAGAACGAGCGGGAGTTTACGCCGAATACCTTCGAACGTGATATATTGGATTCCCCGTTAGTTAGACCTAACGCTTTGAGTAATCGTCGACGATTCGAAACGCACCGTCGAGCAAACGGCCCCGCGGTGCTCGCCTGTGTGCATACAACCGGTTGCCTTCGCCTGCCCGCGTGGTCGGCCGGGGGACCAAGATCCATCGGTGTTTACGCGGCGTGGCGCGTTTTCCGCCGGGGGATATTAATGGACGCGGCGCGAGCCTCGTTCATCTTCAATTTCTCGCGATATCAACGCGCCCGCGCGTCCCGCCCGGTCCCGGTCCCGGCCCGCGGTCCGCGAGAAGTCCTCGCTCCGCGCCACGTGAGAACGCAGAGAGCCGGAGCCGAGGCGTTCGCGCGGCTGCAGGAGAGACGCGCGATTAATCTCGTGACGTTCCAGCCGTGCGTTTCCGTATGCGGTCGAACCTGAAAAAAAAAACAACCCGGGAGGAAGGAATGACGGGAGAGGGGAGGGGAGGAAGATCTTCGAAGACAGGAATTCGATCGTGGGTCTCTTCTTCTAGCGGGAACTCGTGAAGAGTGAAGAAGTTCAATGAACAATTTCGCAATTCGGCAGTGAAAATTTGTCACGAGTTCACGCGCCAGTCGGAAACGACTCGTCGATCGACAAGTCGTTTCTCGCTGCAGGTGGAGGAAAGCCCTTTAAAATAATCCCTAGTGGCACAATATATCGGCGCAATATTGGGAAATAAGGTAAATCTCGCATTCCCAATATTGGTCCAATATTGTAAGATGGACGCCTTCTCTTATTTAGCCAATATGTCTCTTTAGCAATATTGGTTTAATATTGTATCAAAATTAGACCGATATTCTTATTATATTGTTAAATATTGTGGCCACTGTGCACTTCTAATATAAATCTAATATTATATAATTATTGTCGTAAAATACTTATATTTATTCCATGGCCAATGCACTTCTATTATAATATAACCAACATTGGACCAATGTTTAGCCAATGCACTGTGCTACTAAGGAATAGATAGAATATGATCAGATTACATTAGATTACATGCAATTTCAATGTAAATAAATAAGAGTCTCATTAATTTTATCATATATCTATCTAATCTTTATGTAATCTTATCATATTCTATCTAATCTTTTAAACAGGCAGGATTCATGGTCGAGCCCCAGGAGTCGATGAGGGCTAGCAGGAGGCGACGGAGGAGAGAGAACTCGAAGAATCAGATCGATTCGGAACACCGGAGGATTCATTTGCCGCGAGAACCGCCACGCAACGCGCGTTGCGGGATACGACAATCCGGTTGCGTTCGTAACGCGTTCCCGTTCGCCGCATTCCGCGACCTTTGGTCCGATCGGCACGTGAGAAAATATCCATTTCTACGAATATATATATATATATATATAAATCCGCCGGGGCAGCATTGGTATTTAATTGGTATTTGCCGCGTTATGCCGCGCCGAGATGACCCTGACATTTACGCCGCTGCATTTTGCATGCGCCAACGCGCCGCGCACTCGTTTCGCGCTAAGCGCCGCGCTCGCGCGTCTCTCCCGCCGCGCAGGCGCCTCGTACGCCGCGATTTCGCCGGATTACATCGCGAAGCGAGTGAACTCCGCACCTGCGTTCGTCTCGGTTTTCCCAACTAATGGCAATTTTTCTCGCGCGAATTATCATCGTGGGAGGAATGATATGAAAAAAAATGCGAGATAGACGCGTTATAGCTTTATGGCTCTACAGAGAAAACTTATTCAGATCGTCACGATTCCGCTTTTATCCTTAGATCAGATAAAAATTATTAGCAGTATAATGGCCGCGGGTCGGAACGTTAATAATGTAATATCTCCGTGTTCGCGGTTACGTGCTCGACGGGATTCTCAAAGGGCGCGTTACACGCTTCCTGCTCTTTTTTCAGATTCTCTCTCTCTCTCTCTCTCTCTCTCTCTCTTTCTCTCTCAGGAATCCGTTTCCATATTTACGCGTGCAAATACGAGATTTGTTATGCCGCCATTTTCTCGCGCCGAGCTTATATGTAAAATCCGCGCAAACCTGTTTAAAGCGCAAACATGTTAAATCATAAGCCGCTTCCGCGGCAATTGCGTCGCTGCCGCGACTCTGACGCGCGTGTTTTGTCTGTCTGGCCGCAATTCGAAAGCAACGCGGTGAAAGTGATTGCAAAATATCGGGTTCGCCTCCAGATCGCCCCCGCCGCGCGGGTGGAGTTCGATCGCGCCGGTTATTCAAACTTTCATTCCGCACGTGCGTATCTCTTTAACGACCACCAATCTCACGGCTACTTTAGACAAGTTCCCAATGTTTGCTTAAACGCTACGTATAGTGTTCAGACGAGATCGAAAAGTGAATTGAACAACACGCGGACGAACGCGTGCCGTTAAGCCCGTATCAGACTACGGATTGAGATTGAGATTACACACTGAGATTCGACCAATCAGAGTTGGTCCTTACTTTTCCTTCGCAAAATTCTCTTCCCGACCTTTCGGTCCGCAATCAGCTGTAAAAAGAAAGTCCTATCCTAACGGACCGTTGCGTCATATGCCAACCTATTAATTTTTTGACTTCTTCTGAGAAACCAATTACCTCCGACATTAGAACGCGTTGCGTTATCGATGAATAACTATCTCGTTAAGGAACCCTCTCGCAAAGTTCAGTTCTCAGTCGTCTCCCGGAGCGAGCACACCTTCGACTCGCGCGCCGCTTGCTCCAAATAAAGTCTTACGAGAGGACGACCGTCTACCTTTCTTTCATTGAACATTACGTCGCGTGCAAAAAATTGCTATTCATCGCGCGCAAAATCGGCGGGGAACGTCCTCGTCCGTTCCCCGTCAGCTTGCCCTGGAAACGTCACTCTCCGATCGTGCGATGGCAGTGCCAAGCGCGGACGCGGGATTTTCTCTCTTCCAGGGAATCGTTGCCGTGCAGGCACGCGAGGTGTTATACCCGTGCGAAGAGCATCTCCCCACGTTGTTAACCGGGAACCCCTCGGGATCGGGAGGGAGGAACGGGGACGAGAGCGAGAGCAAACGAGAGGGAGAAGGGGGGAGAGAGAGAGAGAGAGAGAGAGAGAGAGAGAGAGAG
>NW_011967019.1:50121-57596 GCF_000949405.1 Vollenhovia emeryi | reverse complement strand
AGAGAGAGAGAGAGAGAGAGAGAGAAAATAGATCTTTATTAGCTTTCTCAGCTATTTGTAATATACGTTAATTTACATTCTTTATAATATGCTCTTTCAACATTCGTTTAAACGACTCCATTTTCTCACAACTCTTTATCTCAGCTGGCAAATGCGTTATACATTTTCGTTCCTTCATACAATATACATTTTTGTGCACTCGTTCAGCGAGAGAGCGAGAGAGAGAGAGAGAGAGAGAGAGGGGGGGGGAGACTCCCTTTGCGCAGCGCCGGGGCCCGGTGGGGCCCGGCCGTACGTGCGCCCGCGTTATTTTCTCGCCGAGATAAGATCGGCACACCGCTAAAAATAGCGCGCGCGCGAGGCGCGCGAGATCTTTGCCGAGGTATCGCGAATTTACGACGATCCGCGGCCGGCAGGATTTTATTGAGATTGACGCCTCCCGAGGAGAAGAGGAATGCGAAGCTTAACGGCTCCCCCCTCCCCTTCTCCCGCGCCGTTGCCCCGCGCCAGCGTCTCCTCCTCTGCCTCCTGCTCCTCCCGTACACAGCGAGCTTCGTTTGCGTATATATGTATGCGGGCTGTTGACCGCTTTACATAACGAGGAAAGATACCGCAAGAGCTTTCACGAATGTTATCGGCGCCATTACATCGCGCCGCGCAAATGTCTCTTCAGCGCCGGCCGCGAAAACGGGAGGCGAGAATCGAGATATTGTTTCTCTTGTTTTTTTTCTTTGCCCCCCTTTATTGACGAATGAACGCCGAGGGGCTTTCGAGGGAACGAAATGCCACGAGAAGATCCGCGCGCGTTCCGAGTTATCGAGAACGCGGTATAGCGCGAGGAGGTCCGTCCGCGGCGCAGCCGGCGAAGGCCGTCGCAAGGCCGAGTGCCTCTCTTCAGCGTTTCTTCATCGTCGGTCTCACCGACGGCAGACGCGAGGCCCGAACGCGTAACGAGAGCGCGGCAATTTAACAGGAGCCCGCGGACCGATCCTCGTTAAGCGCCGAGCTGCAAAAGTTGATGCAGCTCGATTGCCGAAATATCGGCGGAGAGGGTCAAGATCGAGGGGAGGAAGAGATTCGATCCTAAGCGAACCTAACACAATCGAAACGTTGGACGTAATTTTTTAACTATATAATATACTATCTGCCAGTTGGGTCGTCTATCCGGGAAAAAATGGACAAATCTCATTAGGTATGTCTCAATCATGTAATATGTAATTATATCTCATGAGATCCAATTCTAAAAGTCATTAGATCCTCGGAGATTTAATATTTTTCTTGAATGTTCGACGTTATCTATTGAGATCTAACTGAATCTATGTAATTAAATGTCCTAAGAGAACATAATTAGATGCCAATAGACAATAACATTGAATATTCAATAAAAGTGTCAGATTCCTGAGATCCGATGTTCTTATAATTGAAATAGATATTACACGATCGCGTCATATATGTATAATGAGATATTTTCATATTTTCCCGGGTAATAATCCTTGCTCTTATAGATAGTCTTATACTCGGGACCCGTCGGGACTGCGTTTGAGCGTGTGGAAGCCGCTCGGGGAAACATTTCAACGCGGAATTAATCCGCGCCGGTTTCCGCGTCCGGCCCGGCAAAAAGCGAACGGAGACGTCGCGCGTTTCTCGCCGGCTTCGGATTCCTTGCGACTCTTCGCGCCGAGCTAACTCGAGCGAGCGAGCGCGCCCGTGAACGTGGGCGCGCGCGGATTTTTCCATAAAACGAGTCCCTCCCTCCCCCTCTCCACGCCGCGGATGTTGCTCAACCGCCGGCGTGTATCGGGATCAATGACACGCCCGCGAATTCTCTACCCCATTGGAGGGATGCGTCCTCCGCGACCTGTGCGTGAGGCTGCGTGGCGGGCGGCTTGTATGCAGAATTCCAAACCGCCGCCGCCGCCGCCGCCGCCGCCGCCTTTCTTGAGTTCGCGCGCACAGCAGGACCTACTGGTTTCTATTTATACACCTCGAACACACGAGACCTTGCGAACGGGCGCGCGGCTCGCTCGCCGACGCCGCCTCTCTCGCCGTGCACGGCTCGAATTCGCCGCGTCGCGCCGCCGCCCATGGCGTGTTGACCCGCCGCGTGGAATCGGCCGTTTACGCGTAAAATATAATATCTAGTCTACACGCACACGGCGTAGACTGTGTTTAACGTGCCGGGTAAATGACGAATAATCCACGGATCGTCGGGCGTTCGTATTTCGTCAGGAATATCGAGAACTTATGTTTCGTTTGCAATTTTACTTTCAGTTATTGTCGTTCGAGTTTGGGCGCAATTTTTAGCACGCCTCGGAGAGTTAACGGGTCAGCGTAAATAATACTGTGAAAATGCAGTTCAAACTATCAATTAGTTAGTCCAGCAGTTATTTGATTACCGTTTTACATCACTCATATTGTGAAAAAGGCTCGCGCAAACAGTTCTTGTAATCTGGAAATTTACGGCACAAAATCCTGCTTCCGCGTTCCGATATCAGCTGCGATATGCGTCGGCACGCTAGATCGAGGAAATCATAAACTATATAGTAAATGTAATATTTTTAAATGTAGATGAGCACGGAAATCGCTGTATCATGAATAAAGCCTAATCTACAATGTGCTCTTTCCCAGTGAGGAGTGAATGATCAAAAGGATATCGATTTGATGTCAAAATGATAAGATCAATCTGAAATCAATTTTTACGTCGACGTCATCGACTTATATTCGACATCGTTTCGACATCGATCGACGAATCATTTCTCACTGGGAAAAAAGGCACATTGGAGATTAGGCGTCAGCGGTGTGCGCGACAAGAAATAATACAATAAGTGAATGTAACATAATTTCCGCGCGATTGTGAAGCGATATCGCACAAAGTCTCGACGGTTATAACGTTGGTGATATTTAAAAATTTCATAGCCAATCGTACCCTGCCAACGATAGGACGTGTATCCAGTAGGCAGTCATTAAGGCAAAAGGTTGTTACTTTGAGGAATCTAAAATTTAATTTAAATCTTTATTTAAAAAATATTTAAAAAATCAAAAAATGCTCACTCTTGTACCGACTTCCGAGACAACGCTACATATATAATACTACAAAGTGCCACATCCCACACAGCACGGAGAACTCCCAGAGAGTTCCTGGGGAGCTCTTAAAATTGTTCATAAGCTTAACTTCAACTTCAAACGAACTCGCACAGAGCTCCTTGGGAGCTCCTATATCCGCTTTTGAGAGCTCCTTAGGAGTTTTATTTAAGCTCCCTGCGAGCTTAAATAAAGCTCACAGGGAGCTCTCAAAAGCGGACATAGGAGCTTTCGGGGAGCTTCATTTAAGCTCGCAGGGAGCTTAAATAAGACTCCTAAAGAGCTCTCAAAAGCGGACATAGGAGCTTCTGGAGAGCTTCATTTAAGCTCGCAGGGAGTTGAGAAGTCATGTTTTAAAATGTACGACATACCACATACAACAGGTAAGTACGACATGCCACCTTGGACACTTGGGGAAGATTGTAGCAAAATGCTGAAAAAAAGGTACACCTAATATGACATATAGTACAGAGTGCTACCCCGGTGAAATGCAAGACACCATATACATATATGGATAATCAATCACATTTTATGTAATATTAATGTCTTTCTCATTCGTATATTACATAATTCGATACTGAATAATGTTACTAAATTTCAACGTAATTTTTATTCTATAAAAATCTTGCAGGTACTTTAGCTCAGCGAAATAAACTCCCTGGAAGCTTATTTTATCGAATTTTGTAAGCTTCCCGGGAGCTTAGCGAAATGAACTCCCTGGAAGCTTGTTTTGTCGAATTTTGTAAGCTTCCCGGGAGCTCAGCGAAATGAACTCCCTGGGAGCTTAATCGGAGCTTTATGCTTGGGATGTAATTGGTTATAACTCGGCTCCTAGGGTCCATTCGGAAAATCGGCTTCACAGGTATTAAGGAGGGTGGTTACTGAAATAAAAATGATAAAAATAAATTCAAATTTATAGAAAATATTCGTCTATGGAAATCTGTCCACCATGAGAAAGTTCAAGACGATTGTCTGCATGGTTGTCGAATAATTAATTATTAAAGTTATACTATTGCACATGGCCAACATAGCAAAAGTATTACGATATCTGTAATTTAATTCTCGAAAGCATGTTAAAAATGATAAGAATTTAATAAAAATAAGTGCAAATAATTATATATTTACGAAGAATTTTGACGAATACTGAAATGACTTGTCTACGTAGTTAACAAAATATGTTCTTTCGAATCCGAAAATACAATTCCCCGCAGACGCAACCGAGACTCGAAACTCAACACTCGATATACATATGTATGCGAGGGTCTTCCGCATCTTTCTGCGTCTCGATTAATTTATTTTCATTCCAGAGACCAATCGATGATGCAGCGTAGTCTGGCTGCAACTCGACGTACCGTCTCGCCGAGAATGTGGGAATAGGTATGTATGTACCACGACGAGGTCTGTCCGTCTATCTGCCACCGAGCATGTAAGCCCCTTCGGGTTCACGGGACAAGTAGACTAACTTGTAATATGAGAAACTTAGCACATTTAAACTTATCACATTTTTCGTAGACTTAGCACTATGATGAGGGATCGGTTAACTAGTTAGGGAACGATTTTCCTTTTCCTTTTCTGCGGCTGGGTTTTTAACCGCTGTAGGTGTAGTGACCGGTAATCTAACTGGCTATTTATCGCGCGTGTATAAATTTTTTTCGTCGGTATTTACCTTATTCTCTGCGAGGAAATATTAAGCAGGTTTAAGATGTTCAACGGAGACGTTACGAGGTACGCCATTTACATCAATTTCAAAAACTCTTTCGGAGAAGCGTTTTAAAATTTTGTGGGGACCAGTGCAAGGCTTTGTAAGCTATAAGTTTGTAAGTAAGTGAGAATTACTCCAGAAACGTTCAAGGAGTAATTGTAACCCGTACTGACTATACCACACGTAAACAAGCACACAATGGGCGTTTTCCAGCAAGGACACAATGTGACACAGTGTAACACTGTGAATCATTACATCCTTGTTGCTTGCCAATGTTAAACAAGGATGAAACGATTCACTGTGTTACACTGTGTCCTTACTGGAAAACGCCCAAAGTCAGTAAGAGAACGGATATGCAGTCTCAAAATCGCTACAATGGCGCTCCTAGCGGAGATACATGAAAACACCAGAGTATAAAATCACAGGTTAACATCTCTAAGTTTATTTAAAATAAACCGCAAACAAAACCTACAATATCTCTGTGCCGCACGGAAACACGTAGCCAAAGCAACACGCCGCAAGAGCAACACGCCGACGAAGCGTGTTGAGTCACTCCTGATGTAAGTGCAAGTTCTTGCGTTTGGCACGAATCTTGATCCAATATCCGCAAACGACGCTTATTCGGCTCAAAACTCGACATTTTCGCACACAAAAGAATATACTGATAAAAAATCACTAATATTTTAAGGTTATGTTGTTGACTGATGTCCAACCTTACGATAATTACGTTTTACATCTAACAATTTTAACCATAACTTACTGGTGGCGCCAACTTTTTTCAAACGGCGGAAACTTATTTGTACACCTAATAGCTAGGGCCTTACGCTAAACGCGTATTACAAATAAAATCTAACCTGTTTTGCGCGCGTGAAAGAAAAGAAAAAATATATGGCTACTGATAAGGCGGCGAATCTCCGCGAAGTATTTGCCACTAGCGTCGGTTTGAACCTGCACGCACAGGATGGACGTTTACGTCTATTCGCTTAACGTTTTGAATACCGCCAATCGCACGCGTGATAAAGTAAATTGCGAGTCTTGAGATACGTTGATGATGCTTGAAGACGCGATGTTGAAGATTCTCGAAGAAGGGAAGGCGCCTTCCACGGCTTAAAAGTAGAATCGCTGAAGAGACGTGATGGGGCGATGAAAGGCGCCGGTGACGGTGGCTTCACGCATGACTTTGAATGTACGATGATACATTGTGGTAGGGCTGCCATCCGTCCGGTTTTCCCCGGATTTGTCCTAGTTTCGTTAGCGTCCGGGGACGTCCGGGGGGATTTTTTTAAGTAATCCGGGTTTTAAGCGCGTAGAACTATAAACACTATTTAATCTGCCAAATATATCCGTGTACAGGGTATATTATCAGAGCGTCCAGGGCGTCGGTCGGGACATAGACATAGAAGATAGACCCAGTATACGTGTTCCCAACGTGTCACGAACATAACAGACAGAGAGGCAAAATAGAGTGGCCGCGGAGGCATGAGATGGAGCGAGAGGCAAAACATTGTCTGCGCAAGACAATATTTTGTCTTTCGCTCCCTCTCATGCCCTCTGCGGCCACTCTATTTTGCCTCTCTGTCTGTTATGTTCGTGACAACTTTTCTTAAGGAAACGAATGGGCATGCTGGGTCTATTTTCTATGTCTATGGGTCGGGATCAATGATAAAATAATAATATTGAAGTAGTCATTATTGATATTATTAATGATAATTAATAATAAATAATTAATAAAAGATTCTGTTTTATCGTTTTATCAGCAGTTGCAATAATTTAATATAATATTATGAATTACGGGTGTCCGGGTTTCAGACGGAAAAATCCGGGGTTTTGAATCTTTCTGTCCTAGGCCAGTAAAATTACAGATGGCAGCCCTACATTGTGGAAACGTGGGAAATTCTTAGAAGCACGCCGGCGTGCCCGCACGTGCGCGGGTTGAGTTCTTGGAATCCCGTTCGGGCCGTAATATACTCACGAAATCCTGAATTGAGCCGGCGATAGCAAGAGGTAGTTAATATCCTTGGCCAGGCTCGATGAGGGTAGTGGAGGTCCGAGACACAGTGATATAGACAGTCTCTCGTAAGATTGCAAGACTGTTGGTTAGAAACTTGAGCGTTCTTACGACGAGATGTTCGCAACACCAAAAGGGCGCGAAACGATCGGGGTCTCCAATGTGGGAATAGGTTATACCACTACGACGAGGTCTGTCATCCGTCTGTCTGCCACCGAGCATGTAAGCTCCTTCGGGTTCACCGGACAAGCAGACTAAATCGTAGTATGAGAAACTTAGTACTTCTTTATTTCCAGTATCTACAAGATCTCGCGCGTACCCACGTGTATCTCGTCGAGAAAGTTCTAAAACCAAAGCTGGAATCTGGATGCATCTAGTTCTCTCCCCTCTCACCACCGTCGGCGGCACCGCCAGTTAAGCCTAGTGCAGACTGCACGCAGCAAGCAGCAAGCGTCGAGCAGCAGCCAATCAACGAAGAGATATTTTCTACGCCACTGCTGACGCTTCCGCAAAATTCAGCAGTGTTGGATCCTCGCTGCTCGACGCTTGCCGCTTGCTGCGTGCAGTCTGTAGCAGGCTATAGTGATGCCCACTGAAATATATACTAACCACAGATTTACTAACTGGAACGCGCGCTAGAGCCGAGCCGTGTGTACCGAGAGAGAGCATCGTCGAGTGGCGTCT
>NW_011967019.1:5552-46068 GCF_000949405.1 Vollenhovia emeryi | reverse complement strand
TCGATTCATCGGAATCGATTCTTTTTTTCCCGATTAATCGATTATAAAAATCATAGCTCTAAAAAATAATCGATTCTCAAAATCGATTCTTTTAACAAATTACGGCATCACTACCGCCAGTCGCTAGTCTCCCCACTCCTCTTATTATGCGAGAGAGAGATGGAGAGCACAATGGTGGAGAGCATGTGAGAAGGATGAGAGCCATCCCCACAAGAAACTAAAGTCACTTTAATCTAGGGACTTTACAAGAAACTGTGCGGTGCCGCCATCTCTGAGCGAGCCCGCGAATCACGTGGCCGGCGAGCTCGGCGCAGATGTCGCGTCGGCGTCACTCGACAAAATTGATCGGTGCGCGGTTTACAACACGGTCCAATATTGCGCGGGGAGAGAGACTTTTTCTCGGGAACAATGGAAGACACCATGACCCCGACGATAATGGAGATGTTCAATTCGTTCCAGGACTCTCTGAACAACGAGCAGGAGGTGCGCGAGGTGTGTATCCGCGTGTTCCCCCGAGGACGGGGATTAGGTTATGTCGTGCGACCGATGTTGCATCTCGGCGTCGCGTGGATCCGATACACTCGGCGATTCGTCAGCTCCGTGTCCTCGACACCTAGCCGGTTTCGATCGCGTTTACTTAAACGTGAATTTACATCACGGTCGTTGAGATCACCTCTTTATAGGCTCGGGCCGGGTCCTTTCCGCGTCTGTAAAAAAAAAAACGGATGCGAGGAGACGCAACATTGCCGTTAGCTTAAATCGCATTTAAGAGGGTCCCTTAGCCATCTTTTTTTACTGATACAGCCAAACTCTTTAGAATGTGTGCTTGATAAAGACCTAAAAAAAGTCCCGTCTGGGCCGTTGAGCGGTTCACACGTCATCCGACGGAAGATAAAATTTTTGATCCTGCGGGATTGCATCATCCAATAGAGATTGCATCATCCCGCGCGAGGCTCGGTAGTTGGGCCTCTTCATTGTGTGACATTAAAAACGGGATTACACGTTAGGAGATTTATATCATCAAGTCAAGACTATTGGTTCGTCGTGGTCGTGTCGGCTCGATACAGGAGCCGGGTGCCATAAGATAAAGAAGATAAGGACCTAAACCCTTGGTCGAAACGTCGCGCTGTATATTCTTTTATTTTTAATTTATTAAACACGTGTCAGTTAAGGTCGACTAAACTCATTCATTGTTATTTATTACTGACAACCTAAAAAGATTATCATGTTCAAAAGATTGGGCTTGTTTTCTGTTCCTGCACTGGTAAACTAGTGCACACTAGTGCAATAAATTGGAGTAAGACAAGTATATTTTTTCTCATTCTAGCTTACTGCACTAGTTCACCAGTGCAGGAACAGAAAACAAGCCCATTGACGGAAAAAAAGATGGCTGAGGAATCCTCTAGAGCGCAGTGAAACACGTTGTCAAAGCTTTGTAACATTTTTTTACTCTGCCGCAGCATATCCGTGTCATCGTGAAGAATATAGAGAGGAGCTCCAGGGACATCCTGATGACATTGCAAAATATTCACACGGTGCATCAAACAATGGAGGAGAACATAAGTAATAATGTTTTTAGTGATAAGTTTCTGGTCGTTATTGTAATATATTCCTGTTACGCAATAAGTTTCCACTTGCAAATTACAGTCGTGTCGGAATATTGCTCAAGGGCGAGAGAGATATTCGGCGACATAAGGACAGAATACGCAAATCTGGCTGCAGTGGTACCGACTAATCAGTATTATCGTTATCACGATCAGTGGCGTTTTGTCACCCAGAGGCTGTGCTTTCTAGTTGCTCTAGTTATATATTTCGAAGTTAAAGACTTGGTCAACAAGAAGACCGTCGCTGAAATACTGGGAGGTATGTAAATGGCTACATTCAATTGTGTAAATTATTACAGATGCATCTCTGTTCTGCACTTAATAATCTAAGAATAATTGTCGTTACACTTGTAGTGAAGAACAACAGAGAGGACGGCTTCCATCTAGACCTGGAGGATTTCTTACTGGGTCTGCTTCAGCTGTCTGCCGAATTGGTAGGTATTCCTTGCAGCTTTCTCACGCGATAGTTTATCGTAAACGAGGTGTTTCTTCCAGAGCCGCTTCGCTGTAAATAGCGTCACGAATGGTCATTACCACTGGCCGATGCAGATCGCGACATTCGTTAATGAACTGAACGCAGGCTTCCGGCTGTTAAACTTGAAGAACGATATATTGAGGAAACGGTTCGACGCCCTCAAGTACGATGTGAAAAAGATCGAAGAGGTAGTGTATGACTTGTGCATCCGTGGTTTGATACAGTCTCCCCAGCCTACTGAAGAAACGCCTATCGAAGAGACGCCTACCGAGTAGATTTCTATATCTTTCCATAATATTTTACATTAATATACCTCCATGTGTACAACGTTGTGCTACGAGAGATATATGGTGTTCATATACATATATGTATAAAGAAAAAAAACATTCATTTAGATTTTTATACTTTGATTATTAAGTCAGTAAAGAGCTAATGTAATCGAATTATTTCGAATATTAAAATAAGTTATCTCCTTTCTTTATATTTGAACACAACACTATTACTTAAAGTGTTTAATTTTTTAATATCTAGATGAATCTATATAATTTATTCGATGTACTCGGTCATAAGTAAATTATATAATTTATTTTGTGTGAATTTTGCTTTATATTACGATAGAAATAACTGTGTAAAAACATGATAGACCACAGTGCGATATTTTAAAAATTATATAGATATTTAAGATTTTTAGTTGTACGTGACTTAACCCTTAAATGATTTTTGTTTTTATGATTTTATTGCTGAATATGATACAACAAAAGGAGTACAATAAGGGAAAAATGAGAAAAAAGTCTATCTTATTTTTACTTTTTCATTTTTTATTTTTTCAAGAACAAAAGGGTGTGTTGCCGAATGACAACATCATGAAATTAGAAACATATGAAATGGTATGTACATACGATCGGTATGTAGCCAATCGACTACAGTGTACGCTTCGTCAATGCCGTACATACATTCAACGCTACCCACCTAGATATCGGTATGTTGCCGAATGGCAACATGATGCATTTAAGGGTTAAATTCTGGTATCAGGAATTTTGCAAATCGAGATGTCCAAACCATGTTCTTTATTTTGTACGTATATATTCATTAATAAATAGTTATTGCATGTACGCTTCTTGTTCCCCAACATAGCATCGACCAAGTCCCCTCTTTAATAGCCTTTATTAAAGTCAAATACATTTATCATGCTCTCTCCGTTTACGTATCTAGCATAATTTTCAGCGAACAGCTTAGCGACGTTTTGCGGAGTCACCACGGCCGAGTTATGAGGTGAGATGGTTACCTAAACGGGCACATCAGAGTATCATTAATAAGTTGTAGATAAAAAGCTGTATGTGATAATTAAAAAAAAAAGGCAATAACCTGTGGAAGGCCCCACAGCTTGCTCTCTCTTGGCAGCGGCTCTTTCTCAAACACATCCAGAATAGCGGCGGAAATCCACTTCTGCTCGAGGGCGTTTATCAAGTCCGTTTCCTTGATAACGGAACCGCGCCCCACGTTAATGAAAACTGCACTCTTGCCCTTGCAGTGTTCCAAGACGCTGCCGTTTAGGAGCCCCACTGTGTCCTGAGTCGAGGGCATAATATTAATCACGTAATCGCAATTTTTCAGGATGTCCGGCAAGCCATCTGCGGTTCTGTGTTCGTCGAGATACGGCGGCTTCTCCTTCGGAACGGTACGCGTCAGTCCCCAGATAGTCGCCCCAAATAACTTGAGTTTTTCCGCCACTATGACAATACCAGAAAAGAAGAGAAAAAAACATGAAGAACTATAACTTCGTCGCCTGCCTGACGTCGGATTCAAGTTCTCGTTTGCAACTTACCCGACTTTCCTATCGTTCCTACTCCCAAGATACCTACGGTTAGATCGCGTATGAGCCTGTGATTCGTCAATTTGCCTTCCTGCTTCCACGCAGCAAGCCTTTGGTTCTCGTACTGTTGCCTCTGATCGCGCTCGTAATTCACAATCTGGGCTATCAGGTATTCGGACATGGCCAGGCCGAATGACTCGTCGGAGAAACGAGTCAGTATATAATCCTTTCGCGCGTTCTGCATAAGTGGAGCCAAATTGTCCAAGCCGGCCCACGTCGCCTGTACCCACTTGACCGACGTCAATTCATTCGCGTAGGGTATTAATAAATCGCAATCGGCCACCAAAATTTCTGCCGCATTAAGCTTGTGCAACGTATCTGCTTGCCCTATATTTAAAAAAATCCTTGCTGGGTAAAAAAAAGTCGCGAAATGCCACCGAACGAGAGATATTCAAGCAATAAAACTCAGCTATACATACAAAGGTGAAATTTCTGAAAATTCTATCTTTCTATCGCGAGTATTTTTCAAACGCCGATGCAGTTTTACGTCTAAAAGATTTGGAAGGTGACTTAGCAAAATGGTCCTTTCGCACAATTTAGACTTAGACTCCTATAACGTACAAAAGTAATAGAACTTTTTGCAGAATTTTAATAATTGTAAAATGTAGGGTACAAAGTTCGTTAACTACCACGCTCGAAACTATTGGCAAATTAATATTTTTAACGTTGACTTAAAAAAATTGATCAAATTCGCGTGGCTCAAATGTGACAGACACAAATTTGAAGGAATAAATGACTAAGAGCCGTGGCAGGGCTGCTAGTGTCGAAATATTAATTTAAAAAACAGTGTATTCTCTCATTTTACAAGACGATGATATCGGTAGGGTTCGGTTGCGGATAATAATCTAAATAGAATGGTCCGCCGTTCAGGCCACGCTCGCCGAAAGGCGAACGGAGTCAAACTTTCCCGCGGCGGCGGCGCGCGCGCCCCACCGCGGCGGTGGCGGGAGGCCGCGCCAGTGGCAGTGGGAATTCGACACGTGCTCGTCGCGAGGGGGTTATCGGCGGCACGCGGGACGACTTTGCGAGCACGGGAATCGCGTGCCGTGGCGCGGTCGCGTCGCGACGTGCGCGCGCGAGGCGCAGTTACCTGGCGTCACGTCCGAGACACGCAGACTCGGCAGCAGCGAGCGCAAGTGGTAAGATAACCTAGGAATCGCGGATAGAATCGCGACGGCCTGCGACATGTTGCACACCCGACGTCGCCGCGAGCCACGGTCCGTCGCGATTTCCGCGACGGGCGGCTACGTGAGTCAAGCGCGCGGCGTCCGCGCCGCTTAATTTCCGCCCTCGGTCCTTCCTCGCTCGGCGGCCGCGGCGACGAGGCTCGCGGCGACACGTGACGTCGCGTCGCGCGTTTGGCGCCGTTCCGCGGCGAACGGCGAGCGGGCGCCGCGCGCGGACAATTGCGGGCGCACCGCCGGCGAACGCGTCCGCCTCGGTGCGCGATACTCGGCGCGCCCGCTGTCACCCGCGAGTTTCTCACATTTCGCTGCCCGGGGTACAAAACGATCGCGCCCCGATTTTCGCCTCGAGCGCGGAATCGAAGCGGGCGAGTCTCGCGCGGCGAGAGTCGGAGAGAGTGTGTGCTGCTTCTCGTTTCGGATTTGGCGCGCGGCTCGACGGCGGACGCGGCCAACTTCAGGCGCCGGCGGCCGCGCATGCGCGACAGCCGCAGGAATGGTTCCGCCTGAACTCATCTCGTTTCTGTTTTCTCTTTGTAACGATAGAAAAAAAAATTCCCATTTTTCCCGGCTGTGTCGCGATTGAAAACCTAAACTTGCGGAAAAAAAAAACCGCAGAGTACAATCGCGACAACGCGCGCGGACGGGACTTTAATTTTTTTTTTTTGCGGATATTCTGCGCCTCGCGATTCATGTCCGCGATCCGCTCGACGCTGCAAATGCTTGATAGCGTTTTTTCTATTGTTTTCTCAATTGGAAGAAAACGGAAGAAAAACGCTTGGCTGCATTTGAAGCGTCGAGCGGACCGCAGCCTACACCTGTAAATTCTCATTTCAGGATCCCGCGTTGGACGCTGCGGGTGCAAGAGTCTACGCGAGCAACGTACGGGGACGAGGGACGAAGACGCCGAGGGAGTTTGTTAAATAATACAGCACCGACGCGTGTGCCGTGCGTCGATTCGCGCGTGCGACGGCCCTCTTCCTCTTCGGCGCGCCTCGCCGACGTCGCGCGGCTCTCGCGGGTGCTCGCGGTGTGTGTACGCGGCACAGGGCCGCGGGAGCGCGGCGGCCAATCGGCGCGCGCGGGGGGCCGCGTCACAACGGCGGGCGACGGCGACGGCGACGCGGCTACCGCAGCGCCGCGCGCGTCGGCCCGCGGTACTGCACGGCGGCGGCCGAACGTGTTAAATGGCTGTGCGTCGGCCATGATGGCTTTGAGCAGGGACCGTGTCACGCAAACATGTTTTCAAAGTGATATATCTCGTTTGGTGACTGAGTGACCGTGTTCCAGCGCGATGGCCGGGGAACGATGAGGCCCTGAGCGCTCTCTGTGCCGGGTAATTCGGCCCCAGGGCCCCCAGCCAGGCCTCAATAGCCAGGTCCACGGCGTTCCGCGAGCCCGAGGCCCCCCCAGCCGACCCGACTGGCCTCTTACGGTGCGGCCAGCCATCCTTGGTTGTCAACACGCGCGAGCCAGCCGCCCTCAGGATGAGCAAGCTGTCGTTCAGGGCGCGCGCCCTGGACGCCTCCAAGCCTATGCCGATCTACATGGCCGAGGAGCTGCCGGATCTGCCAGATTATTCGGCCATTAACCGCGCGGTGCCCCAAATGCCCAGCGGCATGGAAAAGGAGGAGGAATGCGTAAGTCGGGACGTCCAGCATCTCCGTTCCAGCATGTTTTCCCCGTCCGCCATCTTACCCACGGCGGAAAATTTCGTAAACAACCGGCAGATGGCGGCCCGCCCGTCGTCGTGCACCCTGGAAAATTGTCTATTTTCCGCGTTTTAGCGCAATTACCAGCGGGCCCGCGATTCCCGGCCCTTCTCCCCGCGCCCTCCCCCACCCGCCCGGGCGCCCCGCGGCAGATGTCAACGTCTGCTTCGCGGTTAATCGCGAGCCCACGCGCCGCCCTATGCCCACCCTGGGCCTCCCGTGTCCCAAATGTGTCAAGCGTTTTTCTCGCCTCGGCGCTCGGACGGCGCCCCGCGCGACGCCTTCCAGCCGCGGGAGCCTCCGACCTGGAGGCCACGACACGCCGCGACTCCCTGCCGCGGGCGAGCCGCAAAACTGGATGCGTCGCTACTTAGATTTGTTGACTCCGTCACGCGCGTCCCACCGGACGCTGTTTACACGTTGAAACGCGCAGCGCGTCGCGCGGCGTTGAAACACTCGAGACACCCGTGTCCCTTCGTTGCACCCTGGTGTCAATCGACGATCGAATCTAATGCTGCTTTTCGCACGCTATGTAACATGTTAGAATGTGCTACACTGGAGGCGAGATTGAGCGGACATTGATTGACGTAGCGATCAAACAACTCGCTCTCCCTTAACGCGTACACAATTCATCGCTGCGTACAATCGTGACGCTCCGACGAAACGCGTCGAAAACCAAGCCGTCTGGAATGACTTTTGCCGTAACACGGGGTTCGTTCTTTCTGCTCCTGCGCCGGTGAACTGGTGCAGTAAACTGGACCGAGAAAATATGCACTTTGTCCAATTGTGCTAGTCGACCAGCGCAGGAACAGGAGGCAAACCTAAGATCGTATTGTTGGCAGGATTCAAGTTCAACTGTCGTTGAAAGTTGAAGCTTGTCGAGCATACGTTCTCGTAAATACGGTTGTATTCCGAGCTGTGCGCGCGACGACGACGATCGCAGGCTGGTTTTAATGATACGATTCTCTGTCACGCGCAGGAACATCATCTTCAAAGAGCGATATGCACGGGTCTAATCATTCCTACTCCTGAAGTAACCGATCTGACAGATGTGGAAGCTTATAACAAGATATATCCTGCTGATTATAAGCTACCTCGCCAGCTGATACACATGCAACGTAAGGCAGACGTTGAGGCGTCACCTTTTTTTTTTACCGCCTTTCTTTCTCCCCCGTTCGGGACGAATAATCGACGGATTCGCCTTCTCCCCGCAGCCTTTGCCATGGAACAAGACATACCCGACTACGATATGGATTCGGAAGACGAGAAGTGGGTTGCGCTGCAAAGCCGTAAGATGGAATTGACTCCTCTCCAGTTCGAGGAGATGATGGATCGTCTGGAGAAGAGTTCGGGACAAACTGTAGTTACCCTTAACGAAGCCAAGGCACTTTTGAAGGAGGACGACGATTTGATTATCGCGGTGTTCGACTATTGGCTCAACAAGCGGCTCAAAACTGTGAGCGTCCGATCCTTACATTGTGCATTACTTTTGGGGTTATGTTGCCCCGCTTGATTTACATGCCTGGATTATTTATTGGTCCCAGTCTACGGTGGGCGACTTTAGCCCTGAGCCTTAAAAAATTGAAGCGATCGCAGTCGGGTATTCTTATTGTCGACTGCAATTGGTCCAATTTCTTACGGCTTGACGTTCGGATCATCTATTGTAGAGTAGGACTTGAGAATATAAGAACGCGACAAATTTTTTATCCCCTTTCTTCTTTTTTTTTCGATAAAAGTCCATTGAGATTTTCAGCGTTCTTGAAGCAACCTCTTGTACGCGATCAATAATATCGTTGATTTTTTTTACAGCAACATCCTCTGCTATTAACGGTTAAAACGGAAAATCGATTCGGCTCGGCTGCAAACAATCCGTATCTCGCGTTCAGACGCCGCACGGAGAAGATGCAGACGCGGAAGAATCGCAAGAACGACGAGACCAGCTACGAGAAAATGCTGAAGCTTCGTAGAGATCTTAGTAGGGCGGTCACGCTACTGGAGATGGTGAAACGCCGAGAGAAGACGAAGCGGGAACATCTGCATCTCACGATCGAGATCTACGAGAAACGGTTCGTATTAAAGCCGACGATGATACTGTTGTGTGCATTGCGCGCCACTAACTGGGAATTTCATGTCCGATTTCAGGTATCAGGCGCAGGACTACAGTGGACAGATATTGGCGGAAGTGTCGGCGTTGAAAGCTCCGAGGCCAGCATTTGCTCCACTTTTCACCAATCAGTTTGGCGTTCACCAAAATTGGACAAATAAAGTTTGTAAAGTATGTGTCGACGTTAAGGGAACCGTTTGTGCGTCCCTGACTCTTCATTTGTCTTCAAACGTTCCGATAAAGCGTTATCGTCTCTGCATCTGCCGTGTAATGATTGTTAACGGCGGTTTTCTCTCAATTTAGGACGAAGTAGTACCCAGGAAAGAAAAGCGACAGTATAAGAAGCGGAAACATAAAACGGACAGCAGGGGAGGAAGCTTAGACGACACTGGTATTCGTAGCGGAACGGGTAGTGGTGGCGGCCGAGGAAATCGCCCAGGAGTTCTCGGAGGCGGGCTGGACCCGCTCATCAGTTCGGACGATGACAGCCCACTTCCATCTCATTCGCACTCCCAGCCCTCGTTACCCTCCGATCGCGATGACGAAGACACCGCAGACGAGGGTCAATTCGCCTTTCGTCGAAATAGGAATAGCTCTTATTTGCCGGTAAGCCGGTCTAACATGTTTTCCGAGCGTATTCATTTTATCCAATTTATTGTTGACACCGTATTGTTCGAACTGGATACATAATATCTTTATTGACTCCCCTCAGGACTGCAAGGCACTTTTCGAGGAAGTTTTCCCGAACCCTTTACATTTTTACTTAGGGATGTATCGGACCTATCTTCAAAATAGTACAAAGTCGCTAAAAATTTGTGAAGTTGTTCTTTTAGTCTTCCTAATGTACTGCAGAAAAGTAAAAATGCATCCACTAAACGGTTGCTGAGATATAACTATTTTAATTTACATCGATTATACACGTACTCTTATGGAAAGAGCCGATCTGCATGGATAAAACCGCTTAAAAAAATGTAGAAGAAATAGTACCAGTGTTTTGAATTTTTTTATACATCTAGTATACGGATGGATGAAAATTATTTACCAAGTTTCAATAGTCTTTACTACACCGTTTTAAAGAAATAAAATATAACTTGAGACATTCGTGCTGTCGGCACGAATTTTTTAGTTTTGAAAATCTTTGACGTTATTAAGTTGAAATCAGGGTATTTTCACTATCAAAAGTTTGGGCTCATAAGTGAAAAAAATCGCAAATAATGCAGGAAAAAACATTTGTGAAGTGAAAAATACCTTTGTAGGAGTACAAATAAGACTCCAACTATCGTTCAACTTTCTTACATCTAGATTTACTATGCGTTAAGAGTAGATGTTCAAGTATTTCCAATTTCGTGCACTTTTGTCTAAGATTGTACGTCCAATACATCCTTAATCGTTTGAACTGGATAAATACTAGCAAAATATTAAGTTGCCAATATGATAAAAATTAAATAGTGCGTGGCATGTCACAATATTTTATCGCAATCTACTTTGTAAACAAATGAGTGGTTGCAAACATGTCAACAAACTGTCTCTTTGGAATAATTTTTATTTATTGGATATACTTCGATTACGCTATCGGTCCTGTTAGTCGATCGTTGCCAGATTGAGGTGAATCGACATCGGTACTGTTGCAGCACTGTTTTAAATCTAGAATTCTTTTCATAAGTGTTACTGCAACTGGGGAGGCCAGTGTAGAGACAGTCTGGTGGCAGTTACTTTTTAGGATCTTGAATCTAATACTCCTCTCTTTGCAGCCTGTATTAAGTGGTTTGGGAAATTGGCCTTGGTGTGATAAAAACGAAGGCGGTTGTGCTGATAAAAAGTACAGGTTTGCGCTGACCAGCATTAGCAAACCGGTGCCGAGGTGTATTGGCTTCGCACGACGGAGAGTTGGTCGCGGTGGCAGGTACGATGTCTACCGATGTGATAGACGTTGCTAAGTAAAGTAACATTTCAAATAAATGAAATAAAGGGCTCAGAGCCAGAACAGGATGGTAGTGTTAAAAAAAACATTTAATTATAAGTGAATATAGACGTTTCGGTCCTTATTGGACCATCTTCAGTATAATAAAAAAAGAACACAATTTAAAACATTATTAAGCTAGGAATACAAATTGAAATGTAAAACAAAGTAAAATGACATTTATTTGACTGCGTTTGTTTTATTAACGATTTTCAGAGTAATACTAGACCGTTACGCGGCCGATGTGGACGATTTATGGTCTACCTTAGATTTCACGATACAAGACTCCAATCGCGAGACAGCGGATTCAAACGCGACTGCCACAGCAACGACTACCGTCAAAAAGGAATGGTAGGTTTTCAATGTAATCATTATTTAATTAAGAGGTACATTACATATCTTGCTTTATTGTTTGTATCGGCGAATTACAAGATCCCGTTTACTCAATTCACGAAGGAAGAATTTTTATGCGGTATCGCATTCCTTGACATTGATATTTCTGCCCGGCAGGTTACATTTTCGACCAAAGACTCCGCCCGCGTCGGCGCACAGTCCAAGCGAGGAGAGTAGCGACGACACGGACGTGGACGTAGAGTCAACAGTGTCCCGATCCAAGCTTCCATACCCGTTCCCACCCGAGGCGACGTCCATATGCATCGAGGTGGAGCCGGAACGCGCGGGTGACGAATCGCCGTTTACGTCGGAGTTTAATATCGCGGATTACTTCGCGACGGACGTGGTGTCGGACTTGGAGCTCGCGGTGGCGGGCTTCGGTAGTAGTAGTGGTAGTAGTACGGTTAGTGCGTGCGTCAGTGGTCTCTCAGACGGCAGCGCGAACGAATCACGGACAGACGGCGAGCTGGGCAGTTCACGCTTCGTGATGACGCCGCTCGCGAGTAGTCTGTTCGCGCCGCCTACCGCGGCACAGCAGACCCGGCTTACAACATGTTGCAGTGGTGGTTCTAGTGTTGTACATACTTGTACGAGTTCTTCGTCGATTCCTCCGTCGTCCTCCGTCGTCGCGTGTACGACCAGTCAGGCCGCCGTGGCATCGAGTACAGTGTCCACGCAGTGCACTGTCGGTGTCAGTGCCGCGGTCGACACGCAATCGAATCATCAGCAACACAAGCAGCAACACAGACAATTGCCGAACAACAGTCCCGCTGCCTCCATTCTCTCGAAATCCTTGACTAGTCCGACAAATAACAGGAATGGCGGCAGCTGCGGCGGTGGTGGTAGTGGCGGTGGTAGTGCAAATGTTAGGGTGTTTAGTGCGAGTACCACGTGCAGCGGCAGCGGTGGCGGCGGCAACGGTGGTGGTGGTGGTGGTAGCAGTAGTAGTAGCGGCAACGGTAGTAACGTCACAAACTTTGGCAATAGCCACCAGAACGGCCCGCTGCCGCACATAAACAACTCCAACAATCTGACGAACAGCACTCACGTCGTCAACAACCAGCAGTCCACGTTAGTTCTACCACAGAAGCATCCACCGTCCAATCTGTTACCCGGCCTGATAACGCAAAGTAAATTGGCGAGCCTCGCGAGGCAGCAACAGCAACAGACGCAAAATCAGGCGCCGCAGGTCCCAACGTCCGGGGAAATTACGCTTAATAGTAATAGGTAAACGATCATCTTTTACAACTGCAATTAACTCTTGAGTTCTTGCTAACGTTTCTCCCTTCGCGAGCGACACCAGGTACAGGAGCAGAAGCGTTGCGACTTAAACATTTCAATAACCGGAATGGCGGCATGATTGTACACAATGTTCCGCAAACTTTAACACCGTCCTGATTTACCGTTCGTTTGATTGTAGTGAAAGTTTGGATATGGAAGTGGATGGAGTGGACGGTTCGCCGTGCGACAGCAAGCCGCAGCAGCAACAGCTTGTACGGGCGAACAAAACAAATTCACTGGCGATGGAAGTGACATGATGCCTGCTGTCGGCACCCCTGTTGCCGCCAATACGTCACTGGGGGCTTCGCTAATTCTCTTACCTTGCCTATGATGTCTGCTTCGGGCGGAAGATCGAACGCGTACTGACGGTATACTGCGCTACGTTGACGTGAAAGAGAGATACACGGCTAGGTATAATTGCTCCTCCGATCAGTTGTTTTGTCATGGCGACGATAATCAGCGATAGCGTGGATTCTAATGCAAGTACCAAGTTTCTTTTTTTTCTCTCCGTCGGGGGGGGGGGGGGGGAGGGTCCGTGCTCCGTATTCGTTAAATTATCTTTTTCCTTGCTCATTGAACGACCAATTAACTAACCATTTACCGTTAAATTCCGATTGGTAGCCACATGACGAAAAATATTGCCATTGCTTTTGTAGATTGAAGATTCTCCGAAACTAATCTGTCCGATTGTCCGAAATTAGCACTAGTGTTCTGTTAAATAAGTGCTCACTTTCCTCTTCGTCTTTTATAAAACTAAGTAATGATGTATAACTTAGAGCAAAGAAACAACCGAGGCTTGAGTCATGAATAGCGGAACTGTAAAAAAAAGGGTGAACGATTAAAAGATCACGCGAGTAATTGAGTTACTTCGTCTAAGTATAGCGCGCGATACTTCTCCATTGTTTTTAGTGACAATAGTCTGCAAGAGTCTCGTTCGTTCAATGCAAGGAAAAGCGTAAATCCGAGATGCGAACAAATTCCGTTTATCTCGACATCGAAATTCCTCGTATTTATCAGCTCAATACTATTCAGTGACACAATTATTGGGCGCACAATAACGCAGCAAGCTTTCTCAGACACAGCATTGATTACTGAAAAGTTCGTAAGAAAAGAAGCAAATTCTTTTCATTTTGCATATCTCGCAACAGCATTCAGAAATGGACACTCGAGAATATATAGAAGCTTCGCGTGGACGTGTTAAATCCGATTACTAGAAATTGCCTTAGTTATCCTAAAATCAGATAATCGTTGTTTTGAAGAAAAAAAAAGAAGAAGAAAGAAAGAATAATTTTAGATAATTCCCATGAGTTTCTTCGCGACCGTGTATGGACAAATAGATTCAAAGCATTATATTAGCAATGGCGGGGATTGTATAATAATCTGCTTGTAAGTACAATAGAGTATGCTCGAATTACATCTCGTCGCTTTCCAGATAAGTAACACTACAGGAAAGGAAAGTAGATTAATTAATTTCTTACGAAAGTGTACGATTTTTCTCAATACTGTATATAGATTCGGTTCGCGAGTATTGTACGACTTTATATAGTAATGCTCCTTATATATATTATATATAAATATATATAAATATATATACATACATACATACATATATAATACTACGTTAAAGGCTTCCAGGCTGTGAAATATCGAAGCTATTGTTATCAATTAATCTTTGATAGCATTAAGTCATTGTAATCGTCAAAGAATTTTTTTTCCCCCCTCTTTCTCTCCAGTAATCGCCAAAATGTACATTTTTATACCCGCATATCCACCGCCGCGTATAACATGCGATCGATATGCAATAGTAATGTAACTTAATAATGTTGCGTTTAGAAAGCTTGTATCACGGGATTTGTGTTTACCGCGCGAAAGGATCATTATATGTATACTGTGTTAGAATCTACAAAGCTCATCCGGGGGCAACGTATAGGAATATTTATGTCTTTCACATCAGTGACTGAAATTATCACTATCGATGTAGGAAAAATACCCAAGTACTACGAGCAACGGTGTTTGGCAAAGTAGATGATATACAAGAGCGGTTAAATATCATTGTCTCTAAAGGCGGATTCATTAACGCAACTGTACATGTGTTCGTCTACGCGCGAATTTATTTCTTGATTTCCTTTCTTTCCCTTTTCTTTCAATATACCTCTCCCGTGTGAACGGATTTAACGAGATAAGATCGAAGCAAGAAGCTATTACGATACTGCACCTCATATCACACTTTTTATCTGTCCTCTCACAGACTCGGTATTCTACCGTAGATAAACGTAAACGTCGGAAAGCTGTTCGATACGTGTTCTTATTTGTAGAATAGACCTTGCGGCTCGCGGACATGAGCTTCGTCGGAATTCAAGCCCGCGCGAATCTTGCCACGTGCGACGCCACGTGTTACAGAAAGAGAGAGAGAGAAAGAGAGAGCGTGCAGATAATAAAATTCGGGCGTGCCATTGAAACCTCCGTTTAGACAGGTGTCTCAACGTTATTCTCCGAAAGAGAGAGAGAGAGAGAGAGAGAGAGAGAGAAAGAGAAAGAGAGCAGCGTCAAATTATGCACGCGAGTGACATTCGTTCTCTTTTCACCGATGCACATGTAACTCGCCGCGAGAGGTAGAGTATCTGTTGATACAACTGAACGAATCATCTTGGGTGTATCTACAGTCGACTCGAGCAAAATATCTCGTTGTGCTCGTACGTTTAATCAATGCGACCTTCCTCTAGATAAAATGTGTACGCTTCCGCCGACTGTTCGATTCATCATCACGAAAGACAAAAAAAAGAGCGTAGTATCTCCTGGGTTTTCCCCGCGTAATATAGGCGACATGTAATACGGCTCTCTTCCTCTCTTCCTCTCTTCCTCTCTCTCTCTCTCTCTCTCAGTCTTTCTACAGGACACCGCTTGCTCTTCTACCTTCAGATTGCAAGAGAGTGTTAAAAAAAAAGATGTATAAAAATATATAAAAGAAATGAGAGCGTATCTTTGCGATCGAACCGACCTGTCGATCGTACGCTTTACTTTTATAAACGCGCACGGTATTTTAGACGAGGGATGGCCTTTCGAAATTAACGGTAACAAATTTTCGGGATATATTGAGAGAGAAAGAGACGAGCACGATTGTTCGGTCGGAATGCCTTGCAGAGAACAGAGATCACCTTTGTACCCTCTATAGCCACACTCGACTCATATTCTTCTTTGACATACTGATAGTTGTACTTTTCTTGTTACTGCAAACAGAATAACCGCGTATTTACAAGAATGAATGGATGGAAAATCTGGAGAAAAAAAAATTCTTGAGGAAACGCAGCAATCGATTGTTATTTGTTGCAATTATCGAAACGCGCAGGCACTGATCATTGAATATAATCGCCGGTGTAAAACAAGGAATTTCTGTGTACGCCTGGCCCTCAAAAGGAATCTCTCGCGGTAAAGCGAGCCATAAAACGATTCGTCGCCAGCCGTGACGCGAGAACGGTGGGGGAGTAAGCTTATGGTGCGAGTGATTACAAAAATCGTAGGGGAGACTTCTCGAGATCGTAATAAAATGAAGCAAAAAAAAATCAGATATATTGTACATATAAAAATAATTACGCTTATTGTATCTCTTACTTTTAGGTAATTAACTGAATAACTGTAATTAAAAAAAAAAGAAACGTTGTTGTGGTAGACGCACAGCGAAATGTGTACGAAAATTTATGAATTTCAAGACGATTTTAGAAAGGAGGAGTAATAAAGAAATTTTATCCTGGATAGGACTTATTATTTTGTTAAGATCTTCACACTCTCGCCTGTATAATGTCGGGACATTGTTCTTTTTTTTTTTTGCGAGATTCGTTTTTTCTGTGACACACACACACACACACATACACAGTTTGTACATACTCTTTATAAATGCTCGGTCGTTTCTCTCGTTTTTCTCAGATTCACTGTTGCGCGCGAAACCGAAATTTCCTCCGTTCTCTCCGCCTTGTTTGCTCTCGTGTATTCGTTGCGTCTAGCTTTTATAAACGTTATCTGCTTGCCGTGAAACACACGCACACGTACTACACATACACGAACAAAGACACCGTATGTACAGCGGTATAACATGCTGCTACTGAGATTTCTAGCGACGCCTTGAAAAGAAAGAAGCGAAAACTCTTCCGCCAAATGACTTTGAGAAGAACGAGCGACTTTGCGTGAACGAAAAGGAGAGGCAGAGAAAGACGGAGGATTCGAGAAATGTAATTTGTAAAGAGAAGCAATCCGTTTTACTTTAGTTTGGAAACGCTTTGAAAACATGGTATAGCGGATGTATATGGATTTTTATATAAAATTTATTAATGTTAAAGGTAATCCGATAGCCATTAAAGTTAAATAAAACATCGAGAATCGAGATTTGAAGGATCGCTCCAACCAAAGACTGAGTTCGCTTTACATTTCTCTGGTTTGGCAAACACGAAATTCCACTGCGGCTAAGACCGACGGGGACGCTCGTCCTGCGTGTGCGCGCGGTGAAAGAAAAATCCGTGCGGGAGAAAAACCTGGACTACCGTCGAGAAAGACGCGTCCGGGAAATTGAAAGACTGAAGAGGACGAGGTGGCGGAGGTGGGCGAGATAAAGAGATCGGTCGTGTCGTGAACGGTGAGACTTCGTGTTTACCCAATTCGTTGCATTCGCGAGAAACAATAGTGTATCATGTAAGTAGAAGTTAAGACCGATCAATGCAAATATCCCGAGTCGACGAGACCGGGTCCGAGATGGGACGAGGCGAACCGACAAGGCCGTGCCGCCTGTTTGCGCGCGAGAGGCGAGATTATTGGGAGGAGAGGAGTGCGCTTGAAACGCCGGTCAAATAGATATCTAAGCGAGAGGGCTCTTTTTCTGCGTGTTAAACAGATTTACGATTTAATATCGACCGACGCGTCGAGGCACGATGTGTATCTATAATACGTGTATTTTATTCTGTGAATATACGGTGTAGGGCTTCCGCGTCGCTGTGCGACGCAGGAAGGTCCGAGCGGGATGAAAAAGAAACCGGGGGGGAAAAAAAATAGAGGGAGACACGACGCTTCTCAGCCGAGGTCCCGATTTGAACGAAACCCGTGGGCGCGGAGTAATCTCACTCTCTTGAGAATAATTGTACAGTCGGAGGACTCGCAGGGGCTGAGAGGAGACGCAGGGAGTTTTCTGTCGCGTGCATATAAGGATACTCTGCGAGGTCCCCGGCATCGTAGGGAAAGAGAGAATTAAAAGGGTAAGACGAAAGCTTTTATATAATACAACCTGCTCAATATGTAACCACCATCGTTCTCAATATATTAAGTTACAAATTCACGCGGTCGAGTAAGGCGTAAGGATGTTCTCGCGACGTTCGAGCGTACCGACAGCGCCCTACGATGCTGGACCTACGGGAGATCTCGTGGAACGTCCGCTCCGGACGGCCCTTCGACTTGGTCCTCGACACGACACGTCGTCTGATCCAGATCCGTCACCTGATAACACCCCTCGGCGAAGGCCGCGAGAAACTCACGTCTCACTTATCGGGACGTTCGCGGTACCTGAGAAACGCATATTAATCGTATTAAATTATTGTATCCCTGAATTAAATCGTGCGATTTGTTTGCCCAGGTTTTCAAGTAGCAATCGGTCGAACGCTCGAGTCTCTCGCCTCGCGCAAACATTTCGTCCAAGACGCGAGATAAATCGCCGCCGCGATCTCCATTATCGCCGGGATAGAGGATAGAGAGGTGTTAACTGGTGGACGAGTCGGCATTTCCCCGCAACTTATGTATAGAGACCTAAGTATTAATTACTCGTAATCATTAAACGGCACGCGCGAGGTAGGGGATATAACTAATTGAGTGCGTGCGTGCGTGTATGTGTGTACATATATATTATAAGTCAATTTACGGGTTGCATTTTTGGGTATTAAATATATATATATATACATATATATATATTCTAACTAGCGCGTGTAATTCTGAGGCGGAAAGGAGAAGGAAGAAATCGACGGATGCTGGACGACTTGTACATATTCGTATACATATGTACGTATACATGAAACACACCTCGTAAGCTCTGTACATGGAAACACGACAAAAATATGTAGAAGAGAGTGAGAGAGAGAGAGAGAGAGAGAGAATGCGGCGCATTTAGATCACAACTCGCTGTATACATACAATACCTCTGACAAGTAACTCGGCGAGCCGAATGCAATTTAACGAGAGCCTGAAATTCGGTTGTATTTCCATTCCGTTCACGTCGGCCACGCGGCAACGAGGCGTTTTCACTTTTAACTTTAGGCGAGTCCCGTTTCCTCGTGCGCTTTTCAAATGGACGAGAAACCGTGACGGGGCGTCGTTCACGCGGGTCCTTACGTCTCGGCCGTGAGAGAGTCGCACTTGGAGACGTAACGGACGAACGAGGTCCGGAGCAAAGTGGACCTGCCAAAATAAATTCCGATTACGCTGACTATCGAACGGTTTTTCTTTTCTATTTTGTTTTTTTAAAAGCTTACCTAACTCTTCGGGATCGATGTCTTTGTAATCTCTTCCTTTCAATTCGGATATGACGAATTTTCTCAGACGGAAGATTGTATTTTCTTATATATACAGGGTGAGTCATTCCACATCCGACAAAATTTGCGAGAAAGTAGAACGGATCGAGATGAACAGAAAAGCTCTGTACCATTTTGCAATTTTCGTAATAGTTAACGAATAATTAATTATTAAAAATCGTTGTTTTAGCCCGACTTACTGCCCAATTTGAGCGCGTGGTGAGATGTGGCCTCTCGGCGATCGACATTGCCTTGCGCACAGAAAGTTATTTATCGCATTCGGCAACGGCTGGAGGCCCTGTAATCAGAGACTGGTCATAAAAGAGTTTGTCAAATTCCTGCGAGCGAAAGAGAAACACAGGCTATCTCACTCTTCTACGATTCGACGAACTCTCTTATGGCCAGTCTCTGATTACAGGGCCTCTAGCAATGGCTACGCACGAACGACGCGTAACGCTAGACCCCCGTTCCGACCTATAACAATTCCTTAGCCTTTTTCAATCAAAATGAAATTCGGCATCAAAATATTTGTTCGTATGTATGTTTGTATATTACATGGAACATAGAAAAATATGGCGAGGGGGAGACAGCGCGACTAGACTCGCGTCGCGATAGCCGGCTACGCGTTTGCGATCAGAAAAATTAAATTAAAGCGAAATTAACCGATGGAATCGAAATCTACATCTGATTTATTTATTTACTTATTTATTTTACGCACCGCTCGTGCGTAGCCATTGCCGATTGCGATAAACAACTTTCCGTGCGCTCGAATTGGGCGGTAGACTGATGGGCTAAGACAATTTTTAATAATCAACTACTCGTTATTTATTGCGAAAATTGCAAAATGGTACAGGACTTTTTTGTTTATTTTTATTTTATTTTTTTTATTTTTATTTATTTGTTTATTTCGATCCGTTCTACCTTCTCAAAAATTTTGTCGGATGTGGAGTGACTCACCCTGTATATGTATACACAGAGTGGCGCAATTAAAACCGGCTCCAAACGCAAAATATAAAGGGTCTATTATGAGATAGCGGAGTTTCTGCTATAAGACAATAGGCATCATCTATTGATTCCACCATGAATTTATTGTCCGTGGAGCGAAATCTGTTTAGTGGACAATTCAAGGTTGGGAAGTAACTCGTTACCTGTAACGTACGCCCTCAGAAAGGTTTTCTGTTACCGGGACAAAAAGTATTCTTGCATTTGTATTTCTCACAACCTCATTTATAGAAATAAGACGATTTTTTCCCCGCTGGATTGCTCGCAATCTAATAAATTACTACCATTGCACCGCTCGGCACTCAGGATTTCTAGTAATTTCGCTAAATCGCAAGCAGTCCAGCGGGAAAAGTAGCATCGTCTGCAGCGGGCTTGAAACTATTTTGCATTCGCGGCTGGTTTTATATGTGCGCTGTCCTGTATGTACATATGATAGAATATATTCCCGTCAAGAGACAGCAGGGTTTCTCGAAAGGTTCGTCTTCACATGGAATTTACATTAAACCTTTTTTTCTTTGTTATATTTCTGGGCCATCTATAATTGTGTAAACTTGATGTATAGAGCGACGTAAAATCGTCAGGTTGAAATTAGAATTGCATCGAGCGGCGTCTACTCGATCGCCGAGTGTTTCTACAAATTGGCATTTTATCCTCATCCCATTTATCAACTTGTTATATAATAAGTTCGAGAAACGATGTGTAATCTTTATATACCAGCGCGAGTCGTCATTGTGCCACATAAGTTACAAAGTGGCCGACCGCAGAGTCTCGGCCCGCGGGTTGGGGCCTGAGCGGAAAGATTGTCGTAAGTGCTTACGTTTCCGTAGTAAGAACGCGAGTCGATCTCGGTAGTCGTCGCACGAAGAATTTCGCGATGCGACGAATGCGTCGTGCGTCAATTCTTTGTACGTTGACTTCCGACACCAGCTTAAGTCTTACGACAGAAACGTAAACGGTTACGACAATCTTTCTGCCCAGCAGGCAAATTCTGTATCTCACACTATAGTGAAAATGTTAAAAGTGAGTAGCCTTGTCTCTGTCTAAAGGGCCGTCTACATTGGAAGTAAGCAGTTAGAAGTAAGAGAACCTTTAGTCCCAGTCTACAATAGAGGATTTAAGCCCTAAGCTTTAAGAAATTGACCAATCACGGTCAAGTACGAGTAGAATATGCGATTGTGATTAGTCAATTTCTTAAGGCTTAGGGTTTAAATCTCTATTGTAGACTGGGACTTAGTCCCAGTCTACAATATTTAAAACCTAAGCCTTAAGAAATTGACCAATCACAGTCGCGTATTCTACTCATACTTGACCGCGATTGGCCAATTTCTTAGGGCTTAAGTCATCTATTGTAGACTGGGACTTACCCCTGGTCCACAATCTTGCTTTAAGTAAGCTGTAAGCCTTAAGCCGTAAGGAATTAACCAATCACAGGCATTTATTTCCCTCACTCTCGCCTGTGAGTGGTTAATTTCTTAAGGCCATTCTACAATTGCGTAAACGCGGCTGTTGGCGGTTGTACAGTGTTGTAAAACACAGTTTTAAACTAGCATTTCCGATTGTAAAACCTGTTGTAAAAGATGGCTGAACTTCATCTTTCACGACTACAACGGTGTAGAACGTAATGGCTAACCAATCAGAATTCTGTCACGTGTCCATGCCCCTCTCATCAAACGCTAAACTGTACTCTGATTCGTTATCATTCACTTCAATTACGATGTATCTATTGTATATTACTTTGTTGTACAACACTTACTACTACTTCTACTCCTACAACCCTACAACTACGTTTACGCAATTGTAGAATGGCCTTCAGAGCCTCAAGCCCGTATCAGACTACGGATTGGGATTGGGATTAAATTGAAATTTGACCAATCACAGTAAAGTTTGCTAATCTCAAGTTTAGTGACTTTTACTCTTATTGGTCAAATTTCAATCTAATCTCAATCTCAATCCGTAGTCTGATACGGGCTTTAGGCTCGTAGCTTACTCAAAGCAAGATTGGCGGACCAGGGGCCCGATTCTCGAAATCATTCGAAGAAGAAACGTACACGAATATTCTGCTCTGACAGAAAAGTTGAAAGTCGATTGGCTAAAGCCATGCGAATAGCCAGCCAACTTGCAACTTTTCTGTAAGAGCAGAATTTTCGCATACGTTTCTCCTTCGAATAAATTCAAGAATCGGGCCCCAGGGGGTTCGGCACGATCCCCTCACGAGGCGGTACATGATAGATAAAGGGAAACGAACGCCCCTTCAGAACGCGAACGCGAGTCTCCAAGCGTTCGCATTCGGTGCGCGCGTTCGTGGATGTTGTACCCAGCTTCAGACGTGTAACGCCGAGCGCAGCTATTTTCACTATGTTCGCGAAGATGCAGAATTGACCCTCGGCGTGTTCGCGCGTCTCGCCGCGCGCTCAGCTTCCCGCGAGGCGTGGTGCGCCTGCGCGGAAGCGCGGACCTAACCTAACCTAACCTCGTCTGACGTTGCGGCTGGCACAAAGGCGGGCGCGCTCGTTCTCGCCGAGTTAACTCTGCGCAGTTGGTGGTACGCGACGTCGAGACACGCGCGGCATTTTACGATCCTCTTCCCTACGGCGTGCACGTGCGCGCGCGCGTGCGTGACTTCTGGACTCTTTATCTTTAAGGTAAGCGCGAGGGACTCGCCGTTTCGTCAGACGCTTCGCGCGTCTCTCCCGCCCGAACGTCCCCTTGGCGAGTAGCATTGAAATACACGGGGGAAGAAAAGCTGCGCGCGATCGGCGAGCATTGACGCCGCGTCAACACTTGGTCTCTCGCCCCGGCGCGATCCGCGCGGCACCGGGCAACCGAACGCTCTTGTATCATCGCCGGTGATTTGTATGGACTGTGTAAATAACTGTAATTCCCTTGGTCGATCCGCTATGGTTTAAATTAAGTACCACTTAAGGATAGGATAATGTACGAACGAAAATAAAAAAAAAGGATTGAGAGAGAGCAAACGATTTTGACGCAGAGCGACCCCCCCCGTACGTTCCTCCGGGTCTCCGAGTCGGCTGTCCTTTGCACCCGTTTTAGTCCGGTGATGCATGCACGATGTGAGTGTCGGGAGTCGTGGAGATTGCTCGTGTTAATCTGAACGTTTTTCCGGCGCGATGACACAAACCAGAATAGATCAGTTCTATAAAGTGACCAACAGGAAGCTCGACGATATGAAGGACAACGCCAACAAGTCCAACGTCGGAAGCCCAGCGGTTGGTAAGACGGTAAGTTTTGAACTGCCATTCGTTGTCTGAGCGTGATATTTAGAACCTTATTAGCAATGCACTGAATTATACTTTGTCTTTCTCTCGGTATACAGAAAGGAGGAGCACCGGACAAGTCAGGATCTTCTTCTGTGCGTAAAAATGGCAAACGTAATTCGCACAAGATGAACGAAAGCCGCGGAGCGTTGCAAAACAGTGTCTCGTCGGGCAGCGAGGCGTCTCGTTCGTTGAAAGTCGACGCACGTGACAGCCCAAGTAAAGTTACAGAAGATAAAACAGCAACGTCGCCAACGGCTAAGCGTGTTTCTTCCCTTGGAAGTCGACGTGCTCCTGCGCCGCGCGGTGCAATCACACCAAAGACATCGTCCTCGATGGAAAACAGTCCGACGAAAGTTGCACAAGCTAGTGCGGTAACGTCGCCAATTACCAAACACGCTTCTCCCATCGCCAGTCGACAGCGTACCCCCACGTCGCACAGCGGTGCAAAGTTCACGCCGAAGACGGTGTCTCCGATAAAAGACGCGCTAGACAGGTCAGCGAGGCGCGCGAAGGTGGCGCGAAGGAAATTGTTCGGGGACAACACCAAGGAGTTGGTATCCGCGACGATAACTAATCTGAATCTGGCCAAGGAGGGAGCCATAGCCAACAACGACATCGACCTGGAGAAGGTTTACTCGAGCGGGAGATTCAGCTACAATTACAGCCCCATAGACACCACGGTGCCGACGAGATACGAAATCAGCGACGTGGTCGTACCCACGGACATGTACTCGCTGCACTTGCTGCGCGCCATCGTCGTCGTGTTCTCCAACCCAATCAATTGCGGATATTTCAATCAGAACGAGCTGGACTTGATATACTCGCTGATGACCCTTCCCGAGCCCGCGCAAGCACTGTTCGTACGTATTTTGAAGAGGAAGCACGCGTGGCGCAGGATCAGCGGCATTAAATACGACAGGATATCCGGCGACCTGAGGCCGATCTTCGACGAGCTTGTGTCGCGATCCATTTTCGAAAGTAACACGGAGGAGGAGGACATATCCGTTTTGCTGAACTTGCTGCAAGCCGACGAGGTCCGCAAGCTTTGTCAGGAGTCGAAGATCAACGTTAGCGGGAAAAAGAACAGCATACGGTCAATTCTGGAGTTCTGCCGCCAAGCGAAGTCGTTGTTCCCTGGAATGGCGAGTCCCGCCAGCAAACTGCGCGCGTCGGTCAACAAGCGCTTGGGGCCCTGCATTTTAGTGAATGCCAGAGTGAGGGAAGTGGTTGATAGAATAATCACGCTGCTGAAGCCTAATCGGGACCCCGCCGAGACGATGGTGGACGTATTCCTAATGTTGCTTAGAATTGACAAGGATGAGATGAAGTTCCCAGAGATAACCATAAGTGACTTCCCCATCTTTGCCAGTAAGGAACATCTGTTAAAGTGGGTGACTTTACTATCGTTTCTCTGATTCTCGTTCTATCGTTTGTCTTATACTTTTGAACCTGACTTTAATTTGAATCTCGTACACACTTTGCAGCTACATCGAGGCGAAAAATACGTTGACTAGTGTGTTAAGTGCAATCGAGGGAAAGCAGTGGGAGACTGTACGGGACCTCGGAACTTTAGCCGCGCAACGTTTGCCGCTCTTCTTGGCACTAGAGGAGAGGTAAGGGAAATTTTGATCGACAGAATGTACACTTCTAAGATAAAATGATTGTTTTAAAGCAGATTTGTTTGATATTACGTCCACTTGCAGCCTTCAGGAGCTGCCTCATCACATCAGGCACTTCATGCCTGGTTACATGTGGCTCAAAGTCTTGTACAAGAGCATCGACGCATTTAAAAAGACAACTATGACACAGGCGATAGAATTTTTGCAAATGCTGATTAATCAGAATTGTCACATGAAACATAGAAAAGGTCAGTGGTACGGGGAGTTGATCAAGATACAGATGTATCACATGAAGAATATTGTGGCTGGTGTCACATTACTATCGGATGCGATCACGTGCGAGAGTTTAACGGAAGTCGATAGATTAGACCTGTCGGACAGAGCAGAGTTAATTATCAAGAGGAAATCCGGCATCAGCAAACACGAAAGAGCCACTGCTCAACAAATATTGGACAAGGTGTTTAGCAGGACGCAGCTGATGCCTCAAAGTTCCATCACGATTATAGGAACGTTACATGGGTAAGATAAATTAATAGCGAATTTGGTTGCTCGCATTAGTGCGCACCGAGTGCACACAACCGAATTCGCTGTAACTCGAAAGGCTATGACCATCAATATAGATTCGAGATATATACATAATACGTCACGTTTTTCCAGTAATACTCTACAGAGGAAGAATATTTGGTGCATCAGCAACAGCGTGGACCAACAGACGTACGGCTCGGTTGAGAGTCTGGCGTTATATCGTTACAAACGCGACGGTTACATCAAAGGCGTACATTGCGAGGGTGCTTTTCCGATCACTCTATTCGCTACGTTGTTTTGGGAGGAGATTTACAACATGAACATTCCCGGCGCTTGGGTGTCGTTGTATCAGGACGCGCCGTTGGATCTGTACTCGTCGGAATTTTATGAGAACAGGAAGGAACAGATTGACACGAAGCTGCAAATTATTCGAAAGTTCGATGCCGAAACGTTGAGCAAGCATTTGAAGCACAAATTTGAATTGCAGTGTGATTGCACGTCTATCGCTCAGGGCAACATTTTTAACGACAGTAACAGTTTTCAAGCAAGTAGCTCGTCTTTCATTAGAATAAAGTTTACAGTGAAGGACGAGTTGTAAATGTATCGCGTTCGTTTTCAGGAAGTGACATTTTGCCTGGGAGTGGAGGGTGTTGTTGGAATCTGCGAACGACTCATTTATAATTTCTCACTCTGGAAAGCTGGCTTTCCGGATTTAATTGTGTGGAACGTACACACAAAACAGGCAAGTTCCTTTCTATGTACAATTTTAAGAGCTTATATTAAAAACAGAGCTTAAAAGAATGCCTTATATTCTATCGAGCGTAAGTTCCAACAAACTAATCTAATGTGCGTTACTTTTCAGTATAAAATCGTAGAAGTGAAGGGTCCGAGTGATACGCTGTCAACCAAGCAAAGATTATGGTTGGATTACTTGAGTCGCCTTGGACTAAATACAGAAGTGTGTTATTGTGAGGTAATCATTTTTTTTGTATTATAAAGGAGCTTATTTTATTACGTGTTCCTAACTCTAAGGCGCCAATGCTTCTGCCACAGTGATAGAAGAGGGGCCTTGGAAGTGGTATCTGTAAAATAATTCGCTTTTTTCAAAAAGAATTTATCCTACAGAAATTATTGGCTTATCTAATATATAAATGTGACGTATTCTTCTATATTTCTGTTACAGTCAGACGCGAATCCCAAAGGACGTAAGCGGAAGCACGAAGAGACTACGTGATATAACGTTTCTTAACAAAGGGTTACCAAGATTACACCGCATGCATGTGTAAAAGAGATGCGTTATATTTTGTATTATCGTGATGTTGTGATATATCTGCAGATTTTTATCGTGAATTTTGTAAAACTGTTGCATGGTAAACAAGAGGCTTTTTTTTCTATTAACAACGAAGGAGTCTATACTTACTGCACTTGTCTCGTGGCTGGCGTTTCCTCTATGTTGAACTCGGCGACCGGTACATTACGCTGCGCCACTTGCGGCGCGAACATAGCGGCTGGATACACAATCGCGGAGGTTCCGATGACCAGGCAAGAGTCGCACGTTTCGACAATGTCAACTGTGGTTTAAAGGGATTGGCGCGACTGAGATAAATATGCTTCACTCTTCTTATATAATTTATGATAATATCGAGTAACTTGCAATCAAAGTATCCATTCGATTTCTCTCCGAATCGCTTTTGTACAGCTGTGTTTATAAAATAAGATTACGTACAGGCCTTCTTCAGTACGTGCGCGTCCAACTGTTCCCCAAACCATACGATATCAGGTCGCAGCAACGCTCCGCAATCCCCGACTTCGCAGCGCGGCAGCTCTTCCGTTGGGATACCAGAAGTCATGATGCTCGGATCGGGCGATCTGCTTGGACACGTTATCATCAGATCGACGAGAAGCGCGCCGTGCACGGACAGTCCCGTGTCACTGTCCGCCGAACTGCATTAGCACGATTTCATGCGTACCCTTTTCCTGCCAGCGCCGGGCAGATGGGAATGTTCTCGTTAACGGCAATGTTGCGGCACTTGGTGCAGCGCGTTCTGTAAAGCGAGCCGTGCAGCTCCAGCACGTCCGTCGCCCCGGCTTTTTGATGGAGACCGTCTATGTTTTGCGTGACGATCGACACCCGTTTACCCTCCGCTGTCTTGCGCTTCTGAAACTCCGCCACGGCCTCGTGCGCCTAAGAAAGCGGCCAAATCCGGGGATTTAACTTGAGTTTTCGTTTTGCTATTTTTTTTCTTTCAACAGTCCGTCTGCAACGCGTTGTCCGCGTCTAAAAACATTCTATTTTGTAGCCAAAAAATGTGTACAAGTTAAACGATCTTGCATACAAATTTTTGAGCATATTGACTTGCTTGCACAAAACAGAATGTTTCTAATCGCAAAGAGCACATTGTAGATTAGGTTTAAAGCTTAATCTGTGTGCTCTGCGTCTAGAAACATTCAATTTTATATTGTTACACCCGCGTTGCCACGATATCGATTTCAATTATCTTGTAAATGACTTGTATTGATTTAAAGAGAGAATTCAAAGTTGGCTCTCGAGCTCGGCGGACGTTCTTTCGCGAAATAAAGCTTATCGTTCTCTTCTTAATCCTTTGCGATTTATCGGAGTGCGAGCGAGCGCGCGGGTGACGTGGCCAGCGACTGCGGCGCGCGACAAAATGAAATCAAAACTCTTAACAAAGTCGACAACGTACGATTGTACAATGTACATGGAAGATTCATTGTTAGATAAATTAGTATGGCTCGTATGTGTTAAACACAAATTTCAAAGAATTTGAAGGACTCAGAGCCGTGACAGGGTGGCAGTGTCTAAATATTCTAAGTTTATTGCGAAAAAATATCAATACCCTGGCCGAGGTGATATTTTTTCGCAATAAACTTAGAATAGAATATTTAGACACTGCCACCCTGTCAGGGCTCCTGAGTCCTTTAAATTCTTTGAAATTCATTGTTAGATTGCGTAATGGTTGCGAAAAGAAACTTGTGATTGAATTTGTGCGTCGACAAACCTGCCACCTCATAAAAGAGGAGACCTCCTCCATTCATTGGCTACAAAATAGAACGTTTCCAGACGCAAAGAACGCACCGTAGATGAAGCTTAAAGCATGTTGACCGCGAGGGAAGCTTCGTAACAACTTGTGGTCTTGAGATTACCTTGTTCGGCTCGACCTTGCTCACCAGCTGCCTGCGGTACTCGTAGAACTCCCAGACCAGCGAGGGGTTCGCCGCGAAGGCCTCCGGCGTCGCGAGGCTCTGCGCCTGGTATTTACGCCAAAATCCGCCGGCGCCCCGGAAGGTCGGCACGCCGGACTCCGCGGAGATCCCGCTGCCGGTCAAGATCAGGATATTGCTGGCGCTCGCGAGGGCCTCGCGGAAGGACTTCATCACGCTCCGCATCGACGCCGTCCCGACGTTGCGAAAATGACTCGCAATTAACCAGCAGTAGTTAATAATTCTCGCAAGTAATTCCCCCCCCCCCCCCCGTGTCACGTGCTCGCGGCGATCAGCTGGCGAACAGCTGACCCGCGCGCGGTGACAGGTCCTGTCCTGTTTTTCCACCAATATCGATACGTCCAGTTCTGACGTATCGATATTTGTATTAAATGCAGTATTTACGTAACGACACGGAGTGTCAATTATTCTCTACTGTACCGCTTGTCCCTGGACCGAAGGGAACCGCGTTCTCGCTGGCGACTGTAACATGTAACTCGCGTGCGTCACGTGACGCCACACCAATGATCCCTGATTGGTTCAGGACTTGAGGATGTCGCACGCTTGCGCGTGTTTAAAATTGCAATTACAGACGAACGCGTGAGTTCATTTCGCGCGGATCCGTACCGTGATAGGAACCGAGGTACGTACGTGCTCGACGACGCGCAATTAAAGCGGCCGTGCTCTTAGCTCGCAATATTAATTTTCAGAATTCGCGTGACCTTCAGGAGAAAATAGAGACGTGGGGGAATAATGGCTCAATCGCAGTTGAAACGTATCGTCGAAGAAATAGTCGAAAATTTTGTGCAGACCTTTAAAAATCTGGAGGATATTTGGTGCAATTACACCGAGGAGATGCGGATCGTGTGCTACATGAATGTGCAAACAGATGCTGAAGGTGTTAAATGAGGTAAAGCATCAATTTTGATTGGATAATAATACAGAATCGAATATATTGCATGGACAACAGTTTATAAAATGTTTACAAATATTTTGTAAATATCTTATAAACGTTGCCTGCTGTCTGGATGAATGTACAGTAGTAGTATTTGTTACTTTTTACGTGCACTCGCAGTTACTATGCATTTCAGCGTACCTAATGCATTATTTTCTAAAACTGCGTTATAATTACAGACACATTTAAGCAGCAATGTTTGTGTTAATCACAACATATCTTTAGTACCTAATTTGTCTGGTACCTTACCCAGGGAAATTATTAAGAATGTGCCGTACGAAAAAGGATGCATGCTGTTAGATCATTTACAACGTCTTTTAGGATATAAAAGTTTACAAAATTTTATTAAACGTTGTCATGTAACTCGCTTCTGTGAATATCAGACTAATGATTTTAAGAGACATCTGTATCATACTTTTGTTGTTGATCATGCAGGTGACATGTTTCTTGTGCAAAAAACCAGAGTTTAAGAAATTTCCATTTATTAAGCAACGAATAATAAACTTTATTATGTTGTTATCAGGAGTTAGAAATTGTAGATTGGGAAATGTGGTTCAAGGAACAAAATTTACCATTGCATCACATGTTCTCCGACATACAAATTAATAGTTACTATGATGGGGAAACATTCATCAAAGAAGAGTCAAAAGATATTTTGCAATCTATAATGAAGAGGCACTTAAACGACTCTGCATTTAGAAAAATAACATTTGTAAGCTATTTGAATTGGAATGTATTCCGTATAGCTCCACAGATCTACAAGTTACCTATGTTGCAACGTGCATATTTGGCGAACGTGGAGAATGTCGAAACACGGTAACTATGCTCATCCATGTTCAGATGGTACCCTAGAAGCACAGTGCATTGGCTAAACTAGTACTAGTACTAGTACTATGCACGTTGCAACATAGGTAACTTGTAGATCTGTGGAGCTATACGGAATGCATTCCAACTCAAATAGCTTACAAATGTTATTTTTCTAAATGCAGAGTCGTTTAAGTGCCTCTTCATTATAGATTGAAAAATATCTTTTGATTCTTCTTTGATGAATGTTTCCCCATCATATAGTAACTATTAATTTGTATGTCGGAGAACATGTGATGCAATGGTAAATTTTGTTCCTTGACCTAGTACCAGTACATTTTATTGATTCCCCTTAGGGTTACAAGGCGTTTTTGAAGGAACGTGCCCAAACCTCTTATAACACCTCTCTCTACTTCCACTTTTCTATGTGGCGATCGAACGAAAAACCAACAATGTTTTGTTTGGTTTTGAACCCAGGTCTTCGGATTACCAGACCAGCGCACAATCCTCTGCGCTACGATCGCCACGCTTTAGACGTACATAAATAAGTCGAAAGTCATAAAATCACAGGTGATGTAGAACATCGAAAAGATACACGAAATTCTGTTTCTACGCGTATTAAATTGTTTCCAACGTAGCTGAACACGCAATCGAGATTAGTTCAAGTATACGTAAAAAGAAAAGACATCACTCTTGTAATGTAATCTTTCTTTCACCGAACAGGAGCGTGGTTCGATTTTTATTCGCAATTTTTATTGTACACTGTAATAATTTTTATTGTCGAAATGAAGTTGCTCACAGAGCGAATGTTGTCGCCGAAGAAGTTTCGAAACCCGCTGCGAAAAAGATAAAACTTTGCGCAGTGGTCTCTGCCGTAGTGAGTTTACTTACAGTTACTGCGGATAAAGAGAACAACATAATTTTGTTAACGATTTCATGATTTTTCTCACTGATCCTCTGTGCAATTGTTGCATAACGTGGAAAACTTTTTGCAACAATAAAATTGTCCGGATTTTACATAGATAAAGACTGTACAAGATCGTGCAGATCTAAAAATGTTAAATCTTGTTCTGTTGGAATCTTCGCGAATTCAGTCTCAATTAAAGACATTAATTCTTGAGGCGGAGCATTATTCTTCAAGTATCCGGCGATTTATGTGGTTTCTAAATCAGGTCCAGTTGCTTTTGGTGATTTTGCAGCGGGCTTAATTTATTGCACTAGTTCGCCAGCGTAGCAACAGAAAACAGACGAAATAATTTTGCGCGTTCGCGGGATAATATCGAATTTTTAAAATTCCCTAGAGTCTCGGAACACGATTCGAGATGTATTGGCCACCCTGTATACGGACCAGCCCGACCAGCCGAGGAGAAAGAGTGTTTCTCGCAGTCGCAGTACTCGCAGTTTCTCAGCGACGAGTGTCAGACGAGTGAGACAGTGAAGTGAGATTCGCGTCCGTCGTGTTTCATGATAAAAATTATGCAGAGGGAGGAGAAGCAACTGGAATCGGCCTTGGACGCCATAATAATGCGAGTGAACGACCTGAAGAACGCGATTGCCGCGATGATATTTAAGTTGGAGCACGAGTACGAGACCTTGAATTGGCCCAACTTCCTCGACAATTTCGCCCTTATTTCGGGCCACGTAAGTGTCCCCGCTTCACTGATCGACTGAAGGCTAATCTACAACGTATCCTTTGCGTCTAGAAACATTCTATTTCCTAGCCAATAAATACGTTCACAAAATTTGGGCAAGTTGATAAATTGTGCATTATACATTGTACAATCGTAAATTGTCGACAAGTTTGTTAAGCGTTTTGATTTGTTTACATAAAATAGAATGTTTCTAGATGCAGAAAGCACATTGTAGATTAGGTTTAACACCGGTAGTTACCGATAATTAGCGTACATCTATTTTTACCATTTATCAGCTGTACGATGCATAAAGGGGAAAGTAAATTGATCGATTCAATCGTTTTGCGGCAAAGGTTTGCGGCAGAAGACCTCAGGAAATGCATCGTTATAAATTTAATAACAAATCGCGAACCACTTTGACTGTTTCGGTAACTCTAGCGTTAATATCTTTCGTCCACGCGTTGTTATTGCCACTAACGTGCCCGTTTTTCCCACAGTTGACCAGCCTCTCCAAGATCCTCGCGCACGACAAAGCGCCGAATCTGAAGAATCTGACGGTCCTACCGTTACGCCTGTGCCCGGAGAAGGACGAGGAGCTGCTGCGACTGACCGAGAATCGTATTCCCACGTTCGCGCACGACCTGGTCCCGGACTACCTGCGGACGAAGCTGGAGCCCCAAGCCGAGCAGAAGATGCTGCAGTTGGAGGCCAAGGCCGCGAACGTTAACATTGATACGTCGCATGTAAGACACAACGTTTTATACTCTGCGTTTGGTACTTCTCGTTTTGACTTGTATCGCCAAACTTGCGCCCTCGAGTCGGGCGAAAGTTGGAGGTGCTTGAGTATCAGATAGAACTGCGATAAGACTTAGAATCTTTTAAGAGTATATTTGTTCTCATAATTATATATAAGTATACAATATCTCATAATATTAAGATAAACACATTGAAGCTAACTGAAGATGTTTTGTTTTTCTGTTAACGTGCTAACTAAACGACAACTAGGACTACAATGTAAGCTGCTAAATCAGATAGCTTCAGCTTTGTCGGTTCCATTCGCTTTGGGCTGAGATGTTATGTATGCAAGCCTCATTTGTAGCTATATGCAAATAGCCATAGATGTTTGATGTATCAGATAAACATTGCTACGCCGAGATTCCCGAATGGTCCATTTAGCGAGTGGAACGCGCAGATTCTGCCGCTCACTAAGTATCTCGCGTGCTTCTGTTGGGTTGCAGAAACAACTGGCACAGTACACTAAAGTGATTAGCCACGTGTGGGACATAGCGAATAAGGCGCGCGAAGACTGGGAGGGCGAGGTCAGCACCAGAGCGACACAGGCGCAGACTAGCAGTGCTGCGGACACCCATGCCCTGCTGGCGGCTGTAGGAATGGGAAAAGGCCTGAAAGTAAGTCATAGGAAAGGAGCGTAGCTGAGTTTTTGAAAGAGCCGTTATAATATCGCTATCAGATGTGTAACATGTGGTCTTTATTTCACCCTCGCAGTCTGATTCGATACAAATGGTCCAATCCGGCGTAAATCCGGTAGCCAACAGCATGATGGTAGGCAGACCTGGCAATCAGCAGCAAACGACGGGTCAGGGCCCACTGGGGAATCCACCGAGTGTGTATTTCGCTCAAGATTGCCGTTTTGTTGCCTCCGCAATTATATGCTCGTAATAATTTTAACGTAACAATTTACAGTGGGGCAAATGAACAAGGCACCGAGTGCAATCAAAACGAATATCAAGGCAGCATCACAAATCCACCCTTACAGATAAGAGTGACACCTCTGTCGTTTAAAATGCATTGTAGGATGATTGTGACCGACAACTGTCCACATAGCGGTACGTTCCTAACTTTCATACGGAGTAATTTTAATATAATCCGATTAGGTAATCTATGATCTTGATACAAGGCGTAATGAAAATCGCATGCGGTTATTAAGAATAGCATCTCTTATTACGAGAGTATTTTAAATATATTCTCAACTTGCATGTTACTGGTTGCTTCTCCACAAATTCCATAGTTTTAAAACTTAATAAATTATATTGTACTCTATATTTATTAAAATAACACATGCTGTGATCAATTTTAGTGTTTCTTTGACACGATGGCGTACGAGCGAGGAGAAATACACTTGTTCATCACTGGCACAGTGGCAGCCTGTAAGCCTTGTTCGTACAACCAGCACAATCGATCCTGTAAAATGAGCGACTCCGCCGGAAGTTGTAACATCATTTGCAATCCTGTGTAGATTTCTACGGCCCTTAAGTTACTACTCTGTTCCTCCCATATTCGCGTTATGCCCTTCTCAATCTCATCTCGTGCAATTGCATCTGTATACGTGATCGTTTTTTTAATCGTCTATTAATTGTGTAAAAACGTTAGTCTAAGTATAAGTATTGATTTGTAACATCAGTTACCTGTCCCGTCTGTATTTGATACGAAATCGTATCTTAGTAACGAGTCTTTGACGTAAGTCTGAAAATTCGAGCATTGCGACTTCCTCGTGCCTTTCCGAACTTTTTTCTTGAGAACGTAATTGTCTAAAACACATTTTCCGGATCAGTTAATTCGTGGGAATGTACATACGCTGTATAATATTAGACGCCTACTTTGTCGCGCGTATAATTCGAGGACGGCTCTAGCGAGAACGTGAAAGGAATGGTCGTCGTGCTTCTCTCGGGACATTCCGTGCCATTTGTCCGCCGATTCTTGACACGCTAATCGCAAGAAGGGTATTCTCAAAAACTGTCCTACGTCAAGATCGTGCGCCGCGATTGTCTCTCGCAGACAGTTGGACGTCGGGAAATTGCGAAAGTATTGTTTTTCCTGCGACGAAGTCTGCACACTTTTGAAAATGGAGAGTTTGTGGTAACAACACGAGATCAGAATGAAAAGTTTAGCGGATCTCATTCTGCAGAAGATTCTCGATGCACTTGTGCTAAGATCCCCGCAGGCGTGCAGGCCGATCAGACACACGTCTGCAACGTCGGGAAACTCTTGCTGCAGAATAGATTCTATCGCGTCGGCCGAATCGCACGTTACGTCGCAATGAACGTATTTAACTTTAGTCAAGGAATCGGGATACAATTTTTTCTGTCTAGCAAGAGCTCTGCTAATATTTCCTTTGTCTCTCTCCAATCCCAAGACTCGGTAGCCGTGCAAATAATGTAACATTTGGCACACGTATCCCTAGAAAGAAACATATTTTTACTGCAGCACAAGAAAGGGGGTCTGACGTTTGACCTTTTTTTTCCATTTTCATTTTCTTACCAAACCCGCGCCCAAGTCAACGATCGTTCGTATATCATGCCGCTCGCATTGCACGCCCACCAAGTGAGCCAAGTGCATTATCTCGTGTTGCTTCTTTGTATTAAGACCTATTTTAAAATTTTGCGGCAGCTCTGCGGAAGATAATGCGGGCACAGGTGACAGTCTATTAATCCCCTTACATTTTGCAACGTATGTTTTTAAAGAATCAGGCCAGTCGGACTAGAAGAATTAATTGCCGTTTAATAATTTTAATAATTCATTACACAAGATTCCTGAGATATCTCGACTAACCTTTATTGCATTTTCTACTACGAAATTATTAAGTTCTTCATTTTCTAAAGTTTGCAAGTGTTTCATCCATTCATTAGGGATCGCATCTAAAGACGCTTTAGTTAATATTTCAGTTACTGGAGTATTATGGAGCCATCGCGTCTCGTGAAAGAAGCACAGTGCTTCGGAAAAATATTTCGTCTCAGCATTGATATCCATGCTTGACTAAAAAAGAAAAGAGCTCGTTACATTTTTAAGCTCGCGGCAAATATTTAATTCGGTATGTATTATGTAGGCGTGTGTATGTAAGAATGAAAGTAGGAAATAAATTAAGCAAAATATTTTTAATCTCGCAACTATGAGATATATTTAATGTACAAAAATAGCATAAATTATAATACTTAACATTGGCTGCTTTCCTTTTAGGAGACACAAATCGACGCAAATTAACGCACCTTGCCACTGTAAAGTGGCAAAGATTTGAAGAAAAGGTTTGGTTGAAAAAAAGGTTCTATCGAAATACTTGGAGCGGATGCGTTCTTCGGACAAAAACACTCCGACTCTTCTTCCGAGCAGAGTCGAAAAGTGTCGATTGAATTTGAAACAAATTCTAAATGGAAAGCGACATATGTGTCGATTGTGTTCTCTAAACGGAAATCAGCCATTAGCACATAAGTAACGTACGCATCGTTTCTTCCATGTCTAATATCTATGTCACAGGAAACACTTAACAGTAGCAACACGTCTCGCGTTGTTTCAACATAAAACGTTCATCGTGAAAATACAAATTATATTTTGACTATTTAGTCAGAGGCTCGCGCTCGGTCCGCTTCTTCCTGATTCATCACTAGCCAGTTTTCTTTGTGCCTACTTGAAAGATCCGGATTTGTAGGTCCAATAAGCGAACGACCTACTCTGACATCGCTTTGGTCGGGTTTCAGATACTTCTCTGCCACGCGCAAGAGCTGCTCCTTAGTCACGGCTTTCACCTGCTTCCTCTGTCTTTGAAGATCGTCGTCCGTGATGCCGTATAGGAATCTGGTCAGGCCTCGGCTACTAGGAGGAACGGGAGCGTCGATCTGTTGAAAGATTCCCAGCTTCGCCTCGTCTATATCGCTCTGGGGCAACGAGTATGCGACTAGAAAATCGTACGTCCCGTCGAACAAGTCGAAGGTGCGAGTGGAGTTCGGATCTCTGTAGGAGTAAAAGGAGAAAATTCCCTCCGACGTTAGTTTCGCGCCTCCGCCGTAGGCTCCTCCCTTCTCTCGAATCTCCGAATGCAGGTACACCGAGCTGATCAACTTGGACAGCACACGCAACGCGGCATAGTCCGGATTGGAGTAGGGAACGGTGAGAACAGCCTTGGAGCAATAGTTGACCGTGTACGGCAGCACGTAGTGATTGCCGCATTCTTTCGCGTCGATGCTCCGCTCGCTGGTGATGACGTGCGGATTCTCCGAGCGTCCCCTGAGCGAATCGTAGAACGCGTGGATACCACCGAGAACGTCGTCCCGATGTTCCGCGGACAAGTTAATGACCGATCGCAGGCGTTCCTTGTTCAAGACGTGATCGGCTATCTCCTGCATGTTGTGCATCAGGGGAGTCAAGTCGCGTATCTGCGCCACTTTCTTCATCCTCGTGATGTACTGTAATCCCGAGAGGCTCTCCTTGGCCCGGGCGATCGGGGAGATGAGGCTGGCGGCGCTGCTCATCGCGTACAAGTGACCGGACTGAGAGATACCGTTGATCAAGTCAGCCGCTTTCATCTTGACGAGCGTCTCGAATCTCTGGAGGTCGGTCAGTTTAACGTTGTTGAACAGCTCCGTCCACAGTTTCCACATGTCGTTCGAATTGCGATCCAAGCAGTACGAGTCTACGACAATTCCCTCCTCGTACTTCAGCTCGCTGTCCTTCTGCTCGGCGATGTGATTCGCAAAGTGCAGGCCGCCGGTCTTCAGCTCCATCATCTGATCGAAACTCCTGTAATCGTGATTCTGCGTGCCCATCCTCGCGACAACGTAGTTGAACAGCGGCACAAGCTGCTTCAACTCGCTCGGCAGCGCCTGCGTGTTGAGTATTCCTCGGTAATAGGAGATCCCGTTCGTCGGTTGCACGGACACCTGAAGAGGCACCCCGGACACCTCCGAGTCGGAGGTCTCGTATCTCTCCACGTCCGCCTTCAAGTCTTCTACCTTCAATGTCGGCAGGACTCCGACGTCCTCTACACTCTGCTGCTCGGCGAGCAGGATCTTCCCGTTCTCGTATATCCGTTCCCTCTCCTCCGCGGAAAGTTTCTCCAGCTTCGTCCTCAGCAGCTCTTGCTCGGCAAGCGCTTTGTTCTGCTCGTACTTTTCGTCGGGCGTCATCGTTAACGTCAGTCTATGAGGATTGTCGCTGAGATAAGTCTCGATCAAACTTTGCAGATACTTGGGATCCTCTCTCATTCGCGACGTGAATTTCTGCACCATGTCGTTGATTCGCAGCGACTTAATCAAATCGCCGTTGTGATTCCACGTCGACGTTAGGTTGAAGAGCAAGTTCAATCCAAAATTTGACGTTTGATGCTTCACCTGGAGCTCGATGCTGTGCAAGACAGCCTCGACGTGGTCCTTCTCGAATCCTTCCTCGACAACTTTCTGCACGGTATTGTCGAAGATACTCTTGACTTTCCCGAAGTCCTCCGGCTTCACGCCCTGCAGGCTCACGACGAACATGGTGTCCCGGCATTGCGGATCGAAGCCCGTGATCGAGCCGAAGCCGGTGCTTATATTCGATTCAACTAGCGACTTGTAAAACGCCGAGTTCGGGCCTTTCAGCAACAGCTGCGACAGCACGTACATCTCGAAGGTTGTCTGCAGGTCGGTGATGTCGTTGCACAGGTGCGCGATGGCGATGGCGCCGTTCCTGCTGGGATCCGCGAGCAGCGGATCGGGCTTGCACGCGATGTGCTCGTCCCTAGCTTCGCTCCATCGCTTCTCCGCTGGCACCTCCGACATGGAGGCGTCAATCCGGTCGGACAAGAAGAGGTAGCGGTCGTTGATGAACTTCAGATGGTCCTCCAGCGGGAAATTGCCGTAGGAGTAAAAGCGCGAATTGGAGGGATGATAGTACTTCCTGTGGAAGTTGACAAGATCGTCGTGCTGCAGATTAGGTATGACAAGGGGATCGCCGCCGGAGATTACGGAGTACGTGTGGCTCGGTAGAATAGAATTCAACAGGCGTTCCGCCATAACGGCCTGATTGTCGTTGAACACGCCCTTCATCTCGTTGAAGACCACCCCTTTGAATACGATGGGCGAGCTCTTGTCGTTGACGTCCGTGTGCTCCAGCCTCCATCCCTCCTGCCGGAAGTCCAGCTCTCGCAGATTCGGCTTGAAGACCGAGTCCAGGTAAACCGACTGCAGATTGCGGTAGTCCTTCAGGTTCTGCGTCGAGAACGGGTATATGGTGTAGTCCGGCCCGGTCATGGCGTTCATGAACGTGGCCAGGGACCGCCTCAGCATCTTGAAGAACGGATCCCTGCACGGGTACCGCTCGCTGCCGCACAGCGTCGTGTGCTCCAGTATATGAGGCAGCCCCGTGGAATCCGTGGGGGTCGTGCGAAAACCGATGGAGAACACGTTGTTGGCGTCGTCCCTGGCCAGATGCAGGTACTGCGCGCCCGTGCTCAGATGCGTCAGCCTCACCGCGGTGAGGAACAGCTCGTCTATGCTCGAGACCTCGTCCACTACGAACCCGTGGAGGACCTCGCCCTTCTTGAACTTGGCCAGCTCGTTCGGCGCCGGCTCCTTTCGCGAGAGCAGCGCGCTCGATGCGGCATTCGACGACGACCGCAAGGTGCAGCGCGCGACGCGCTGCCGCAGGGCTGCGCCTCGCAGCAGCGAGTGCCTCGACAATTTCAACGCACCCAGCATCTCGGGGGGCGACTTAAAACGGTCCGGGGAACAAAGCTGTGTCTGGAAATGATACAAGGCGGCCTGTCAGTTGTGTATAATTTCGAAGAATGATAAGTCTCACGCCAGAGGCAAGATGAAAATTGTTTTGTGGCATTTCAAGCGTAACGACACTTACCGATCACTCTTGAACGTTCACAAACGGACTTAAATTACATGCGCGAAGCTCGACTACGACAAAACTCTATCACCGACGGACACTCCACCTTCCAGGTTCCAGCACGATAGCGATCGGAAAAGGGAAAGACTCTGCGTTACATGAAAGAAAGTGTGATGACAAATTTCAGGATGGCGAACGTTAATTGGGAATACCAGCTCGCGGCTACGAGGCAGTCCCTGGGGTGACTTGGACCGGCAGAAACGTCGAACTGTAATCCCCCACGTTTCTAACCTAATCTTTTATTTATTAGGCGGCAGAAACTTGGCGCGGCTTGCTTTGTGTACGAAAATTATCCGAAGCGCGCTCGACGGATGAAGGAATCGCCGATTAAGTTAATTGCAGTCTGATCGAAGTCACTTTCAACGCATGATGCAACGTTCGCGGCAATAGACACTGGTGTTGCTCCGTAATTAAGATGAAAACCGACGTAAATGAATGCTTACCCAATCGTTTGTTAAAACGACAGCTCGACAATGTTTCGTTATCGGTTTATCTCCAAGTCATCTGTCAAGTATCTTCTACCAAAGTTGCGTCAACAATTAAATTACACCTCGGCTCCTCGTTTGACTGCCAGCGTGCTTAAAGGTTAGGTCGAACGAGCCTGCAATGTCACCATGTGTCTGTTAAAAATTTCCTTGTTTTTTTTTATTGTCGCAATTTTTAGGCTGATGGCAGAGAACAATCCGTAAACGC